>NC_068363.1:69686114-69926114 GCF_020536995.1 Dreissena polymorpha | reverse complement strand
TATGTGTATGGGAACCCACAACATATATAAACTTAAGTTACCTTAAAGCATTTGAGCTGGGGTGCAATTTCCAACATTTGAACTTGCGTGATGAATTACGGAGTCACAGTTTATACGAGCTGTGTAAAACTCATATTCGTCATTTGACTTCTTAGTGTGACCCATAAATTAATGCTTATGACACTTGTCTTGCATGCAATCCTAGTCACCAAAAGTGAACATATTCGGGAAATAATATTAAAATTGCATGACGGATGATGAGGTTACAGTTTTGACTTGAGATTACACCATAACATGTGACATTGACCTTTGATACAGGGACATGGAGCATAAAGGCATCACGATGAATCCAGAAAATGAGCATGTGTTATTTGTTTAATTTCACCATAAATAATTAAGCTTCACTATGCCACAATTTATTTTTAAACCGCGAAATGTGACCTGTACGTTTGCGCTTAAGCGACGCGTGAAACACTCGACAAGCCGCTTGTACATGGCGTATTGCATAATGAATGGCCAAATTACAGCTTGGAAAGTCCATTTTATGATCCAATTTAACATTTTGCTATATTTTGTGACTTTGACCTTTGTGTTAGGAGGACAGGTTTTTGATGTGTAACTTTATTGATGGTTCTTAAAACTTCAAGTACATTCTAAACCAGTATATTTTGCCTTCTCAAATATGTGTGGCTCAACAATGAATTAAATAAATTCAATATGTATATTGTTCTACTTTTGAATACCTTATCATCTATACGTAATTTAGTAATTTATTAATAAAACAACAGCTATATTTGATACATATGAGATAGTAATATTACGCATATAGAAATTTATGAAAAGGATTATACAAGTAAATAAAAAAACACTAAGATTGTATGTTCATGCTATAAACAATCAAGGCATTTAAAGCAAAATTCGTTGCGTGTTTTTCTCGTGTGAATGGCTGTTCGCATTTCACTACATGGCAATTAACTGGAGAGATTACCTAATGGAAAATCAGGAATTTTATATTAGTAAAGCATACAACGTATAAAATTGTCATAATATCAAGTAAAGCCTCTTCGCAATTTTTGAACGTATTTCTTGTATTGAAGCACGGGAAACTACAAAACCAATATCAGGAGAGAAACTTCTATTAACGTCAGTTAGTCTTTTATTGAAAGCAAGTGACACATTAGCGAAACAACATGGGGCAAAACAATAAACATAACAAATGACGATCACTGTTTTGGAACTTAAATACAAACCGTCTGTGGCGTATTAAAGTGACTTCGAACCTTTCATGAGAAGGAAGGGCTTGCATACAATACCTATCGAAATAACAAGCTGCTAGAATGCAACGGGCCATGTCGTTGCAAGCTCAGGGGGCGATTCAAACGTTTCACTGCCTTCAAACATTGATCCGCGTGGGAAAAATAGTAACCAAATGACAAAGTGTTGTGTTTGTATCTGTTTTTGTAACTCTATATATTTTTTTTTTTAAACTAAACCAACCCATTTTCATAGATGCTCTAATTCTTTTTGCCCCTCCGAAATTTCGGACTGGAAAATACACTATCTCACACAAATTGTTTTCCAACACATTTTATTACAATACTGTACAATTACAGATACAAATTAATACATATGCAACACATGTAAAGTCATACTTTGTCTATACAATTATAGACAATGATATACAAAGCAATGAGCATAGCAAAGTGGAAAAAGCCCTACCTTTACCATACAAGAAAGACAGACTTTAACATAATAAACACAATTTAAAGCTAATGCGTTATGTTTTTTTAATTAAAGAAATTAAGAATATATGCATTTCCTGTATATATTATACACTTACGGGTGAAAATATTACGTATGTTGATAAACAAGATTACAGACAGTATTATGTCTTTGTTGGAGATTACATAACAAATCATGACAAGGAAAAAAAGCTTCATGTCTGACATAAAGTTTACAAAACGCAGTGCAAACTGAAAAGAAGGCTTCATTTTTAAACGACCTGATATCATGTTCATAATAAAATCAGCATACACTGCAAGTATAAGACAGTTGCATGTCATTTTGTGTTGGAAAATCATTAAAGATGCATTTATAAAGAAATTTAAAAAAATAAAAAAAGGACATTTTCTAGTGTGTATACATATTTAAAGTATGTTTACCTCGAATTAAATTACTAACAAAAATATTTTTTCCATTTAATTCATATGTATTTTCATTTTTTAAGGAATTTAAATAACGTATTGTGTTCAATGTAAACTTAAACAATTATTAAACAATTTTTAATCTTCAGAAAACCTTTAGATAGAATGTTCATTTACTTTAATATAAAGAATTTAATCATGTTTTAGTTATACTGACGTTTTAAAATTAGACATTCATAACACCTATGTTCACTGACTGACTACACATTCCTTGAAAATAATTGACCTTGAAAAATTGAAATTGGCTGACAGTAAATAAGTTCCTTCAACCCCGTATCTTTTAATTGCTTGTTTGTTCTAAACAACGTTTACTTTATCGCATTTTTATATCAGCGTAGCTGAGCTTTATTTAGATTCTGTAATAATTCAATTTGTACTGTGTGGAGGCATTTTAACGCATTCCCGTAATTATCTTCAATGGTGTAATATTTCTGTCCATCGAAGCTATACGCAGTGGAGCAAATTTTAGTTAAGTTGCTTATCGTGTGTAAATTTTATGTTGCCCTTCTAAGGTTGGTTGCTGGACGTAATACAACTGGCTTAAACTCCCGATACTATGATTTGATTGTTCCACGGCGTTCACACAAGGTCTAATCATTCGTTATGTTTAATGTTGTGTTGCATGCACTGTACCGTTTTGTATAGGCAAAGATACACTTGAAGTTAAAAAGACTAACGAATCTTTACAATAAATACTCTCCTGACAATCTGTCGTGAGCTTCCATAGTCTTGAATGGAATGCTGATAAGATTGTAGCAATAAGCTTCATTTGTGAGTCTCGATATCGACATTAGCTCAGGAATGTTAACGCAATCATAAACTTGTAACTAATATTTTTTACTCCGCCATTGCTCAGTATGCGACATTTAAAGTTTTAATTGAAATTAAAGATTCGCTACATAGACCCTTGAATAGTGCTTTATTCCAATAATTTATAAATTGCGACAGCGGATCTGGAATAGTGACGTTATAAAGTATTGTTAAATAAGTAAGTTATCGCATATAATGTTTTGGGAAAGAGACTTTTTAGGATTGTTTGATAATATTCATTCTCGACTTGGCTCGTGAATCGTGCCATTGTCAACAAAGATCACTTTGAAATTTATCTTTCGCAACATGTGCTCTTGAAAAGTTAAATCCTCATTTTTGTTTTGCAATCCAGTCAGAAAGGTTGACCGTCATATGTTTAAGTGAGAAATTTGTACTTGTATGTAAGAAAAGTCTACCTTTATATTTTTCCAGTCACTGAGTCAGAGTTTAAGTCAGACAAATTTACCTTGATATTTTTCAGTCTTTCGAAAGGATCTTGGATGAAGACTTCTTGAGAGATTATGTCTATATCAGCTTCCTTAAGGGCCACCACTAGCTCGTTCATTGACTAGAAAGTACAAAGACAAATAATATGAGTAATATGAAAAAACATAAAAGATTCTGGCATTGGCAAAGATCTTATGATAACTAATTCAGACTTAATGTCCATTGTAATTATCGTTTGGAATTTCTGCAGCGTTTCTAACCATTTGGAGGAGGTCACACATCGGACAAAATACAACTTTGTTAATGACTAGGTAACATATTTTTCAACTTAATAGTAAAATGTTGTATGTTTTTTAAGGTTAAATATCGTATCACATACTCTCAATAACGGATAAAAAAGCTAAAAAGAGTCAGCATCATGTTGATGATTGGAATTGATGTATTTTCCAAAATAAGAAATTCTTAACGACACAGGGTTACTGACTGGCCCTACTGCTTACATGTTGAACAATACGAATGCTGATTCGTCAAAAAAAAAGCGAATCGCAGAAAATAACTTATCTGCTTCAGATGTGCAAACACCTACATAGGAATATTACTTCGTCACAAAAGCTTACAACAGAAAAGAACTCCAGAGCCTCGTGTATTATGGCAACTCGGTGCCAGTTGAAGGCCCCCAGAAGATTGACGCGGGTAGGATTCATGGACTGGTCCGGGGCCCCCAAGCGAAAGAGTCGTTTGAACCGAGCGCGGTCCGAAAGGATTGGTGATGTGGACGCGTAACTAAGCTGAAAAATAAACCATAATAATCTAACAAAGAGACAAAATACTTGTTGATATTTTTTTTCGAAAGAATGGTGTTTGATTTTGATTTGAAAATGAAAATAATGCAAATATTGCCATGGACATCATCTTTGACTGAACAGCAAAACAAGGTAACTATTTACCATATATTGATTCTATTACTGTTACTTTTTATAAACGTGTTCGGAGTCATACGTCACATTTGTGTAAAAGAAAAGACAAAAACAGTCCAACTTAAAATTTTAATTAACAACTTCGTTGTGATTATGATATATTCGGATTTTTTGTTTTGTAAATAATAGGTTATAACACATACACAATATCCTCATTTGGTCAGCTTATAATATGTCCACGATAACCTTATAAAGAAATTCTAGATTCTGAAGGTAAAAAATATTTCAGCAAAAATAGAGATGTTTTTTACAAGTTGTTTAGCCTTCTAGAATCATGCTCCCGTGTAAACAGACTTAAAGACGGTGACCCAAGTTTATTTGCGGGTACGCCAAATGGAATTGATACGTCTTATACGGACGCTATGCGTGCGCGGTTAGAACGCACCGAGAGTACGGCCTGCATTCGAAAAAATAGCGACACGCTCACAAGTGTCCTAAGGCATTCAAACCATTACTACGTAAACACATTTTCGATTGGATTGTCTCGCGATAATTCTTCCTTCACGACACGCATGTTTTACATTTGCGACCGAAACGTCCATAATGACAACACCAGGGTTGCATAGGTTGTAGGTTTGCATGTCCTCGTCAAGTCATGGCGTGGCGTAGTGGGCTAAGATAGGGCATATAGTAATAAGAACATTATAAAAATCAATAGCCTCCGACATGGGTAATTGTGTATTAAAAATGAATCGTTTTACTCAATCGCCAACTCCCTGGGCCATGTTGTGGTGATGTTGACATCTTGTTATTTGGTGGTCTACCTAGCTAATATCGTAGTTATAATGGCAGCATAGCACTTAATGGCATATTACCGTGGTATTAGCAATGTAATGATGCCATCATATTACTTAATGGTACACCTGAGGAATATCGTTGCAATAATGGCATAATATTTCTCAACGGCCGAATACATAGGTATGTAATAGTAATAATTGCATAATATTCCTCAATAACCTAATACCTGGATTATATTGTAGTAATAATGACGTCATCATTCTCTATTGGCTATTACCGTATATTTATTATGGCAACAATGAAAACATATTACTCAATCACCTATTACCTGGATAAGTGTGTAGTAATAGTGGCATAATATTACTAAGTGGCCTATTGCCGGGTCAATATTGTAGATATAATTACGCCATATTACTGAATGACCTACTACATTGACAAAATTGTAATAAAAATGACATAATATTACTCAATGACCTACACCCTAGGAAGTGCTAGAATAATAATTACAGCATATTTCTCAATGACGTATAGGTAATATTGTAGTAATAATGACATTATACTACTAGTTGGCCTATTTCCTGGGTAATATTGTTATAATTATGTCCTACTAAATGGGTAATGTTTTTTTAAAAATGAAATTACGTTACTTCGTGGCCTTTTCCCTGGGTAATAATGTAGATAACATGACACACTAGTATTCAATTGCGTCCTACCTGGGTGATATTGTAGTAATGTGAAGCCTCTGCCGTCGACTCCGTGCATGGCGAACACCCTCCTCCTAGGAGCATCATGTAGCTCGGATATTCGTTGAGGGCCTTGAATGTCCTATAGACGCAAATACCGCGAGAACACTGCAAAAATACCAGCTTAACATAACCGTAAATTAACACATCAATAATGTAAGAAGTGCTGTGCGAAAATCATAACTAGTAAAAAGCTGTGGTGTATTATTTAAATCACTCTCTGCTGTTAAACAAGGGTGATTCTTTTTAGTCTGCATATGAAGTCCAAAGTACGCGAACGGAAATAAAGGTGTTTTTTTTTCTTTTGAAGAGATGCTGTAGATTACTTTTAATTAAAGATATTAAAATCATAAAAGGTTTTGCGTGTTCTGTGCACCGAGCTATGGTATGTAGGCCGCTTTGTCTGCGGGGTTTGCATAGACAAGGTTATTCAAAAGTTGAGTACTTTTAGCTGAAGTAGTTATGTCTGCTTAATATACCTTTTATGTAATGACAGCATCAACCAACGAAAATACATATTTAATCAAATATGGCACAATCAATACTAACTTTCGTATTTTTCATCAACTTAAGAGTATCAACAATATTACGGAAAATTTACATTTTGATCGCTTCTGGCTTAATGGGTAGCGATTTTGGTAATAATCTAATCTAATAGTATAGAAAAATACAAATAATTCCCGAATCGTATTGTATATGAAAATATTATATATTATGTGCATTTGCAAACTCTTTTTTAGGTTCAATATAGTTTTAATTCAGAAATGGGTGATTTATCTATTGGGGTTAAAAGTAAATGCTGCTTTTTAAAACAAGTCATTGTCGTGCATGCCAATTCATAACTGCGAAACGTTTGTGAAAACAATGTTGATTATTATCATTTGAACTGATGACCTAGGTTTTATCTCTGACTAAGTGTTATATGTATCTGAGATTTCGTGAAGACAAACGTTGTGATAAGGTTTCTATATATCATATAGATTCAATTATCATTTTCATGTATATATTCAATTAATGTATTTGCTGGACCGACACAGTGTAGGTCATATAGCGACTTTATGGGAACAAAAAAAAATGTTGATAATGTTCTACTGTTAGGACGGACATATACGAGATTGTTTTGATTATTTGGAAAACATTAACGCAAATGTGAAAGTGACAACCACACCATGTATTTCGTGTGTAAGGAAAAAGTTCAAAACTGGCATGAAAAGCACGGGCGAATTGTCACATAAAAACTTTGTAGCGCAGAGAACATTGAGATGTTTACTTTGACAGTAAAAAATGTAGCGCGTGGTAATTAAATTGTGTCTACCATATCGCGAACGCAGTTGATTTCTTAAAACGAAAGAACATAAATGCGCTGTATCGGTTAAGTTTTCGTCGCTGTACACACCTTCCATGATTACTGTGTGTTACTCGGGTGCTAATGCCACAGTGAAAAGACGTTGCCATGGATGGAACGCGCTCATCGGAGCTATTTTGTTTGCGAATGCAGAATCTGGATGCAAAGTGGTTAAATGCAGTAACGGACTACATTCTTCAGTATACGTGTATTATGTCACCCAAAGTCTAAACAAATATAAACACCACTAGTATTATGCATCGATGCAGTCTTAATATGTAATATTATTGAACTTAAACATTTCAACTTTGTCGGACAAACTCTGCATCAAAATACTGCATGTGTAAAACCATTGCAGCTTTAAAACAATTATAATTCTAAAAACGGTACCCACAACAAATATCTATACATGGTTTGCCTGCTAGATTAACGGGTGATTAAGGGTCCATGATTTCCGGAGAAATGCGCACATGTGCACAATTCCATTAATGTGTTTTTGAAGTTTCAACACTTAAGCAGTACTAGTTTTGAAAAACTCGCGACATCGATTAACTAGCGGTTTGATTGACTGGTGATTGGCCTTCTGCATGGAATTTCCCACACTTAAGAAATATCATCGCTCTAATATGTTCCCTGTTCACGTAAAGGTAAAAAGTTAGTCGAAAACCATCATTCGAGTCGCCTTCTGGGAAATCAGGCTAAATGCATGAGCGTAAAGTCTCGACCGAGATCGGTTTGCACAGGCTTATCTGGAACGACACTGACCGCTTTTATGGAATTGTTGGTTTGTACAAAAATCTTAACGAACATACATTCTAGGAGGAAAGTTTGGTCCCGATAAGACTGTGCGTACTGCGCAGGCTAATATTGGACGGCACATGCGTATAGGGTAGTTTGAAAATAGACGTCTCAGTTCTTTCGAACAATAATAAACTTCTTCTCCTTATCAGATGAGTAATAGTATTCCGCTGATATCCAATAAAAAATAACTTCTGGAACATTTTTACACCATTTGCTGATGAACGTTTAACCCATTTATGCCTAGTGGACTTTCCCATCCTTCTAATTTGGATCAATTTATTTCCAAAATTAGGGATGTCTAGTATATTTATTTCTATATTTAGAATATTTCTAACAGAAATCCCTTCAAGCAAACAGCGCAGACCCTGATGAGACGCCGCATCATGTGGCGTCTCATCAGGGTCTACGCTGTTTTCCAAGGCCTTTTTTCTAGACGCTAGGCTTAAATGGGTTAAGAAGTTCTATTTTTCAAAATATCAATATTGTATACGTTTATTTCGAAGTTAAAATGGATGCAATACGGACACCGGCAATTATATTTGCTCTCTTAAGTAAAGATAGGTCTTAAACCGACAAATATTGTTTGAATAAACACTCTAAAATATCAATCATTTGCTTGGAAATCGCGATACTCTTATCCGAGTTTAACGTGTTACTGTATAACTGCATGTAAGACACACTCGGTCGGAATAAGGTATCAAGGACGCTCCATACTGCTGCTTTTAAAAGAGCAATCGCATGAACGCATATGAAGTTTGGTTGTCGTTCGAAGAATAATGCTAAAACTGTAGCAACAATATAATATTAATGGTAACGATCACAGAATAAGATAAAAAATCTATGAGTGGCCCATATTAAGTAAGAAAAACTAGAGTAACTACATGTATGTTAGTAAATAAACATATTGAAACATCACATATAGAATACAAATGATTTAAAACGTTGAGAATATACCAGCACTGGAAGCAATTATACCTTCAGCTTTATGAACATATGCGTACAATTTATAATAGACATATAATATTATTAAATTAATAATACTATGTTTTATGTTTATTAGACATACTATTTCTTTTGGTATCTGTTTGTTTTATCCGTTTTGATGCCGTATTGTGATATAATTCATTCGCAAACATACTAATGAAATGTTCAACAAAAAATGAATGTTTTCAATATAAACAGATTTTATTCAAGAATGAAAAAAAATTTAATCTAAGCTTTGTGGTTTGTATATAATATGAACTGACCAACAGTGAAACGTATATCAATGTATTACATATAAAGTTCATTCACAGACGTAGTTGTATAAAACTTCAATAAAATGGTCTACATTTAAATAAATATCAGTAAGACTGACACCGGCACAACTCGTAAATCTAAGTCCTAGTAAATGAAAAACTTTTCACAAACTAACACATTATATGAACTTTAAAAAGTAATGAATACATTACTTTATTTAAATAAGTTAGCATACCATGGTGTCTATGTACTCGTATGTGAGGTTGTATCCATGCAGAAGGTTCGGATATGCGTTAACGTCTGCTAAAGCCATCTGGACCGGAACAAGACACGCGCTTCCTCCTGGCCAAGCAGTTCCGGTCATCGGCAGCATCCCAAGAAGGCGGAGCTCCCTCGGTTCACCTTCAAGCGCGAGACATCCGGCAACATGTGCAAACAATATTGCTACGATCATTGCACGACTATAACCTGTCCTCTCTGGAAGATTTTAGGTCACTAAGTATTTACATGTAAATGAGCCTCGTTCTGGTTATTTGGCTTAATGCGTGTGCTTAAAGTGTAATCACATATTAGTCCGTGCAGTCCGTACTGGCTAATCAGGGACTACACTTTCCGCCTACACTGAATTTTCGTTGAGAGTGATTTTCTGTAAATTAAAAATTATTTAAACGAATAAAGTGTCTTTCCTGATTAGCCTGTGCAGACTGCAAATGCAACTCTGTTACGACACTTTCTGCACATTAATTAAGCCCTTTTTTGCCAGAACGGGGCTGAAATTTGAAAAGGCTTACGAATTGATATATTCAACTCAAGTTTTATCATCCAAATACAATACTATATACATATGCAACTCGATGAAATTATTCCTTCTCAAAACAATTCATCTATCCATATGAAGATCAAATTCATTTTGTCACTAAACGTCGCAATAGAAACGAGTTCACGATCTTAAAATGAACTATTCCCTGAAGACGGACGTCTTAATGATTGATATTCATGATGGAATAACCATGCTTATAAAGTAGAGTCAGATAATCGCGCCATTTAATGATTATCGATAAAATGTTGTTAATTAAGGCGTCATTTATATGTCAAAGAACCTTTTCAGTTCGTACTAAGAAATAAGAATACTCAGATAACAACGGGTCGACTCCATCGTTAATGGAACTGTTTTCTTCATAATGGTTTTACTAATAGATGTTGTGCACTAAGTTTTCACGCTTGTTATTATAACATATCATATGTCTCTTCTGATTAGTATAATGGTATTTTTGTAGATTTCTTAAAAAACTAAAGCTTCCATTTAATATAAGTTCACTGACGGGCCACATAATGGTGGTATATTTATCTTTCGATACCATTATGTTATATGTGGCAGTGACAGGGACAATTATGTTTGCGGCTAAAAATTTCAGTTTCAGAGTTTTATATATTTCATTTCCACTTCTTTTAACAAATAAAATTAGAAAAACGTATGTTTATACCATAGTTATATTTTGAGATATCGACATTTGCGTAATATCACTAGCACATAGTGACTTTTAAATATGGGTACTAAAACATAAACAGAAGATAAACACAGTAAAATGAACACTTTACAATAATAGCAATTGTATTCTACATTATTCCACTAATTTCTTTTATCCAGAACAAGACACACACAATCATGTGATTCGTTTTCTCTGATACATTTTTGAAAGTATGGTTTCCATGAGAAAAGAATTCAATGTCCCAGCTGGAAGCCTTAATGTTCCAATGAAATAGCTTGTCTTGAAGCTGGGATCAACTGTTTTACAAAGAATTAAGCTTGTTGTATATACTGAAACACAAGGTAGTTGTTAGACGGTTATTCCTATACTGTGAGCACATTTATGCATATTTGCATGACAAAAAAAAAGAAAAAAATTAAATTCTTACTAAGTATAAGTACATGTCGGATATTAAACGATCGCATATTCCGTGTCAATGTGCTGATTATTAAACAGCGATGTTCATATGTCCATTTACACAGTATAAACAACAAAGAGCATGCAAAACAAAATCAAATCAGGAACATGCGCTATTACTTTAACATGGAAACATGACTCTTTCTGTTTCTTAAAAACAGGTTCAGTTCACAAAAAAGTGTGGCATCTTAAAACTGATATTTATAATATGATTTTGTTGTAGTACAAATTAAACAATGAACATTTTTATCGTCTGTTGCGAAACCTTCAGATTTGAAAATTTATTATACCGTTTTAGTAAAATGGTACCAACAGGTAAAATACGATTGTTTACCCGATTAAGTAAACAAAACATCTCAAAAACTACCATTTAAAATGTTCCCCTTCCACTGACATTTCTTAGAGAGACTAAAAAAAGAGTATGGTTCATTTAACAAGATCAGTTTCAGGTTTTTTAATTAATAATATTAGCAAAGAAATGTACTTCGATTGCAATTAAGATAAGGTGGCTCTTCCTTTTGCGTGATCTGATTAGTTGCTGATAATACGTCTGGACTTGGTAATTGACATGACGCCTTGTCTATGATCGCTCCGCCCACTAGAATTGATCCATCAATCAGCGATCGATTAATCGGGCGTACTCATTAGCAACGACCTGTCCGCCATTTTCTAAACAAGCTACATGTTTAGGTTCACTTTTATTCCAACGAGTTTCTTTTGTTTTCCTTTTTAAAAAATGGTTAAACGGTGTCAATACGGATTATGTAACTCGGACAATCGATATCCTGAAAGATTAGTTGGTGACATTTAATTTATATCGTTTCCAAAGCCGGAAAGAAAAGTGTAAGAGATGTATAAATACATGCGGTCGTCACCACGAACAACTGAACGTCAACACTGTCAACGACAATTATCATATATTTTTATCGGATATACTAGCAGATTTAAATAGTTTATGTTATCGATCTGATTATCACATAATATTTCACTTTTTTTAAATAGTTTTATCAGTTACTAGGTCAGAAGCGAGGTTCATCTGCATTACTTAAAGAGAAATAAAACCCAGCATGAAGCCTAATTCATGCTGTGTTTTATTACTCTGATAGTAATGCACTTAATTGACGTCATACATGTTATTTGAAGGTGACATGTGATATATTATCTTATTAACGGTATCGACACATTTGCACTCATGTGGTGTCACCAATAAACGCTTTTAATCCACACTAGGAGCTCGAATGCATAGATCTCATTTTTTAAACGAGTTTCGTTTATTTTGTTCGGATTAAAAAACGGAAATGAAATATGGCAAAAACGGTGTAAAAAGGGTTAATGCAACTCTGACATTTGGTATCCAGAAAGATAAGTTAGATGAATTAAATTTATACCATTTCCAACGCGGCAATGCGGTCTTGACAAGAGCGAGTGGAAGCTTCAAGAATTACCGAGATCCCCTTTATAGAACATTAATTTATTTCACAAACTTGAAATGTCATATAAGCAATAACTAAGCATTATTAAGTATGTATTATGTCACGTGTGCATGTATAATAATTGAGAATTTTGGTACCCAATTCGTGTAACTTTAGGAAATCCTCGTTAAAAATCGCGTTTCTGTGTGTGTCAGAAACAAGTGAAGACCATTTTGTTATTATTTTAATAAAGACGTATCGATAAATGCTATTGTAAAAGAGTTATTATTACTGATATTAGTTAACCAATAAATGCGGTAACTTCGGGGAAGTCGGTACCTGCGCGAGCGTCTGATATTGGTAGCCTTATTAATTTATAATAGCCTGACCGTATTCCATTTCGTACAACGCTAATTTTATATCAGACAATGTCCAAACTTACTGTGTTGTTTTTGCGCTTTAAATTATAGTGATTGATAAATGTCCCATAAGCAATGTTTAATATGATTAATATCGCTTTTATACGCAATAACATGTGGGATTGAGGTACCCACCCGGCGTCAGAAAGCGCGTAAAACTTCACCGAATTCCCAGTTATAAAGCGCTATTTCGTGTCAAATACAATGGTAGGGGGAAATGTTTCGGTAATAATTTTGTTAATAACACGGGTAAATACCGGTGAAGTGTTAATTTATTGCAAATACCACCATTACACGTAATAACGGGTTCGATTTCGGTAAGCGCGCAAGCGTTTGAGAGCGTGTTTAATGTACCGATTTACCCGTTATCAATAGCTGATGTTCTCTTTAATCGTATATTTTTTGCATTTGCAGAATAACTAAATGGCATCAACCCCTTTACAAGGGTAATATGGTGTTAAAC
Organism: Dreissena polymorpha; assembly: GCF_020536995.1. Classification (NCBI taxonomy): domain Eukaryota; kingdom Metazoa; phylum Mollusca; class Bivalvia; order Myida; family Dreissenidae; genus Dreissena; species Dreissena polymorpha. The sequence continues at coordinate 69,912,570 of NC_068363.1, read as the reverse complement.
AAGTCCATAAAATCATCCGGAATATCGCGTAAATCTATATGCAGTCTATAGGCAAAGAAGCCATTTTGGTGTTAGCTTGTCTAGGTTTTCTTCCCGCTGAGCCTAGTGATTAAGTGGGCGGAGCGATCACTGATAAGGCGTCATGTCAATTGTTAACACGTAATGCATGCAGTGAGGTGCATGATCATCACCTGTGGTTTGATTTGTATGGAAGCATATTTGTGCCACTACTTACCAGATGAAATAACGTGAAAATGATGGCGGATTTCGCGGGAAAAAAAATCTCGATAACAGATAAATTTTCACGAAAATAAAATAAATTATGTTAACACGAATTTTTCCCTGTTAGTGCTCTAAACTGCCACCACATAAAGATAAATTTAATTTTTCACGAAAATAAATCACTTTTCTCGAAAACAGATAACTTTTCATGAAACCTTGGAAATAATACATTTTCACGAAAAGAGTAAAATAACGGAAGACTTTTTTTGAAAACTTTTCACAAAACCTTAAAAAATCGCGAAAGTTGCCAGATCTAAAAATAGATGCACTTCAGAGCCTTTAACGTGAATACCTAACGTGGTGTTCTACGCGTGGTCTGTAAGTATGTTTTAATTAACTAATACAAAGTAGATCTATTAATTGTATTAAAGAATGATATTAATTGTTATCAAAATGTTTGAAATGTTTTTGGTCTACACTTCTTTTATAAATATAATTTGGGAAGGCACGTATTCATAAAAATCAATGTTTTCAGTGGTAAACTTATATTTTTTGTTACAGCTGTCCCAGAGCTGTTTTTACTTTGTGTCGTAAATATACTGCAATAGAGGTTACCAGTGGGGAGGGGGAGTTTATCAGGCCGAACTTTGGTCTTTTGTGAGTGTTTTTGTTTTGTTTTCTTTTCAGAGTATTACCTATCCTAGAATTCATACATGCCAGATTTGCAGAGATATATATTGCGATACCTTTTTAGACTGTGGACACATACTGTGCTACGTTTGCAGCTGCAAATTGGAAGAAAGGGGTTCGGTATGCCCCATTTGCAGGTGTCAGTTCAAAATGTCCAAAAAACTGTTTTACAAAATAAAACTATGTTTCTTGGACTGATTTATGGCGAGGGAGTAGTTTTTAACACCCAGGTCCCTACCTCCAAGATCAAGGTCACTCTTATAGGTCAAATGTCCATATATGATTATATGATACAATGTTTCGTGTCTGGAGCACAACTTCGTCATTTATTAGGCGCATTTCATTTAACTTGGTTCTAATTTTCCCTATCATTAGACTATGTGTCGCTCTTAACACCCAGGTCCCTACCTCCAAGGTCAAGGTCACTCTTATAGGTCAAATGTCCATATATGATTATATGGTACAATGTTTCGTGTCCGGAGCATAACTTTGTCATTTATTAAGCGCATTTCATTTAAGTTGGTACTAATGTTCCCCATCATTAGACGATTTGTCGCGATTAAACACCTACCTATAATGTCAAGGTCACACTTATAGGTCAAATCTCAATATATGATACAGTTTCATGTTTCATTCGTGTCTGGGGCATAACTTCGTCATCTTTCAAGTGAATTTCATTTAACTCGGCTCAAATGTTCATCATCATTGTCCAAAGTGTCATGCTGAACAGCCAGGTCCCTTCCCCCACGGTCAAGGTCACACTAAGACTTATAGGTTAAATATCTATTTATGGTACAATGTTTTATGTCATGCCTGCGTCCGTAGCACAATTTTGTCCGCGGAGTTCTTGTTTTTTTGTTGTTTTTTCTTATTTTCTTCACTTTTTGATAACATTGATTTCACATTGATTGCTATGCTGTGATATGACAAAAAGTATGTCTTATTTTAAATAAATAATTTATAAAATAAACAGTGTCATTATTAATTTTATTTGCCCTTGCTTGACTTAATCATGTTAATGTGTTTTAGCTCTACTTTTCGACGCATGTTGAGTTATTGTTGTCAGACCATTGTAGTTGAGGACATCAGTCTTGTTTAAGTGTGTGACTGATGTCCATTTTTCAACAACTATCAAAGGTTTTCACCTCTAACTTTGAACACTTGCAGCCAGTTGTGTAAACTTTGATAAAAGTTATCATTGGTTATCTTTTTCAATATCTCTGGTTTTTGGATAATTTAATTAGGATTCCAATTGTAAAAAAAAAATTAACGAGACCATCACATGCTTTGGATATTTTTTTTGTTGTTGTTCAAGTTAACCAAGGTCTTAACCAATTTGGACAAATTTAAGCAGTGGACAAAGATAACCGGCGGATAAGATATCCAATTTTTATACAATGGACTGTTGTTAACTATCAAAAGGAGAACACAAACTTGCAAGACAGATAATCCAAAAAATATTTTGGCAGAATTATGGCCCATGTTCAACGTATATTTTTTCACTTAGATTTTCATTTTATAATAATAATCTAGCACTGCCCTGAGAAAAGTCGTGTGTGTGGATGTCGAACGGTTCTTGTTAAAATATCATCTTGATTACCATCAAACAAATTCAACTAATACAGCCACTTCTGACTTACCTTTGCACTTTCACATACTCGGTGTAGTTGTACCTTATCAAATAGTTAGTTGTACATAACTATTGATGTATTTATCCATATATACTGGTGTGTTTGAGGTATGTTACTCAAAGGTCAAGGTAACATGTAGACTACTGCATAATGAAAATTAGTTTGGATATGAAACACTCTTATTTTATGGCATAAAACTGCTTTTCTCACCCCACATTGGCGGAACAAGGCAAGACGAGAAGTTCCTTATGACAACCCCTGCATTCATGGTAACACGAGAAAATGACACCTGACAGCCCTCTGACACGACTGCAAGACACAATGATATCAAATTTGACAGTCGCAATGAGTCAGTTTCTCTCGTTTATCTTTAGTCTTTACAGAACCGTCTCAAGGCGCACCTTGTGTTGCCTTGTTCATACCGTATGCCCAAAAAATTATAACTATTTGACAGTATAAGGGCGATTGCCACAATTGGGCAGAACAGAAACATTCCACCGTTCATATGAAATTTGGAAGTGTTACGCAAACAGTGCAGTGATCCAGACATTATATTTCCAGACACTCTACCCTTCTTGTAACACTACTTCCCCCGTGACGGTATTGATTCCATATACACCGTAACCTGGTTTGTGTTGTTTTTTTTAACTTCAGGGTGTTCATAACAAATAAAGCTAGCATTTTGGCCACATATTTAAATGATATTTTAAAGCGAAACTGACAAAATATGTATTGTTTTATTGACACACAATCATACATGGCAATGACAGCACATACAAAGCCAACAGCTTGTTTAAAACTAGTACTTGCTCTGCTTTAAGACACAACTATATCTATAAATTGACATTTTGTCAACCAATGCACAAGTTAACCAGCTTGTAAGGAAGTATCATTAAGTTCATTTTTGTTTCATTTCCGTGTTAAACGAGGCGTTCAATGCACATGGTTATTGCAGCAAAAAGCTCTGTTCCTTCTTTTCTGTTTCTAGGTGGGTATTGAACATTCAAATCTCCAACAGCTGCTCTTGCAATTGTCAGGAACTCTTGTGATACACCAAGTTCTGGAGGGCGTTGAGAATACTCCCGTTCCACATCATATAATTCCCTATTGTCAACCAGTAGTATTTTACAATCTCTTGCACAATATATACTTCTGGCTGAAAGAACAACACCTCAGGTTTTCCTGCAGGACATAAAATTCGGTTATTTCGACGAACACGATGAGTATTCCAAATATTGCAAACTTCATTCAGGTCTTTACTAATGAAAGGAAGAAAACAGTATCTAGTGCATTATAAGTGCACACTATCAGATGTGTCCAGTAATCCGAAATCACTCATATCTTTAAAATGGTTCATCCAGACATTTCCACACGTTTCTCTAAGACTTCGCCAAAACCTCTCAATTCTGACATTTCTGTTAGATGAAACATAGACGAAGCTTAGGATCGCCTGGTACTGATCTGCGTCTGTCCACCGTAATGCCATTTGCACATCAGGGACAATAGAATTTTCTGTACCGCGGTCACCGACAACCCGAACTGGAATGCCATTAATTTCCCTAATGTAGTCTAAATAAAAACTAGATATGTACATCGGCTTTTTGTTAGAATCACAACATTTCAGCCGCAACACTCTACGGGAAAATCCATCCACAGCTCCATGGATTGACAAACCGTATGGCTTCAATTTGTCCCAGCCATCTAAATGGATTGCAAAATTGGGACCATTGTTTATATAAATTCTCCGCCTTAACCTTCCCGCCTGCCTTAATGCAACACCTTGTGGATCAATGAGTCCTTAAATTAGACGAACCATCTCAAATGTAGCTGCAAGTCCATGATTAATCAGGAGTCTTTGACGCATTTGCCGGTAACCAGCATTTTCACCGGAAGCTGATAACTCAAGCAATATTCCTTGAATAATTTCTTCGAGACTGTGCTGACTTTGGCCTCTAGTCAGGCGGTAACGTCTCAAGACTCGGAAAATTTATCGTTCGCTTGTTATTTTTCCATGTCGTATGGCCATAACTCCAATAATTGCACGTATAGAATAACCTCTCTGACGATACAAAACAATAAGCTGTGATGATGACATACCCTGAGGATCGGCGTCCTGAATATTGTATGCGAGCATGATCTGGAATTACCATAAAGAAAATTAAAGATCTATTATTTAAATAAAAAATCTAAAGGTCTAACAAGTGGCTTCCCATAGGGGGACATTGGTACTGTACCGTTTTCGACCTTTGAACTCTAAATGTGACATTGACACTGTATAGACTGTTGCATTAATGAATACAGAAAAATCGCACATCCATTTCTCAACCAGTAATTTCCATTTTTGTGTCTGAAAATAAATATGTAAAAACAGCTTCATGTATTTTCGTCAACAAAGATGCATTTACATTAAAAATAAAACAATAACAGGAAACTTACTACTTCCTATAGTATGCACGTACACTCAAGATCTTGGTCTGTAGGATAAAGACTATGCTCACCGATTGAAGAGCATCTATTTTTATATAACTGCATTGTGTCACACCGGTCTTACAGACCTGTGTGAATGCGCGCTAAGCATTGTGGGAAACGGACTTTTTTCCATCATGTCGTTGGTAAATATAATAAACACGGAAGTGAAAAATGGTTATTAATTATTATCAAAAACAGGCCCCATCAAACCGGGCCAGCTGTCATATATATTTGTATGCAGTTTGTGCTTCAAAAGGAGCCACTTTTCATGTCAGTCTATTGTTTGTAAGAATCACTAAACACGTAACTTAGACTAACTAAACACGTTGCAAGACTGTATGTGTATCTTCGAAATAGTAAATACATCTAAATCATAAATACATATTTATAATTAAATACCTGCTGAAATTTGAGAAAGTAAACTATTTAAAATAAATGCTGTGAACATTACAAGGAATCTTACATGTAGGCCTAATGTGTGAGAGGATTAATCAGGGATAAAATAAATGGAGTTCGAAGGATCTAACATTTTGAGGAGGACGCCATGGTATCTTGGACATTTGGCACTTTCATATATTTATTTAGTAGATACTGAAAATGCTGAATGTTCTAATTGCAACATCAAAGACGAGCAGGTGAGATTTTAACAGCTTTATTTTTCTTGACATAATATTGTATGTTTTCCATTTAATTTATATGGCGCTCAATTTTGCTAGGCTGTTTTCGGGGAAAACCCTAGGTATTGTCATAGACAGCTCGTCGTCAGACGTCCGCGTCGTGCTAAAACCTTTACATCGGCTCTAAAATCAAAGTGCTTCCACCTATAACATTGAAACCTCACATGGATACTATAAAAAGTATATGCACCTTGATGATTTCTACACACCACACCCATTTTGGGGTCACTCGGTCAAAGGTCAAGGTCACTAACCTCTAAAAAATTTGTAATAAATTTCATTTATTCAAAACTGCACCGCAGCCTAGCTTGGCACCCATTATGTGGTGCTCTTGTTTATATATAATTTTAAAAATGTATTAATAACCAGAATAGTTGATGCATGTATAAATAAAAAGATAAAGCCATGAACAGTGTGTTTTAATTTTCAATAAATATGCTTTGATTGCATATATACAAAACAATGAAGTCCATATATTGTTAACTTTTTTTAAATGTTGAATGTCACACCTTACGTACCAGTCCGTTTATGTACCAACACTTTATGTAGCACTATCTGACACTTTATGTACCATATTTATAATATATAGAGATAACTAGTTTAATATGAATGTGTGTTATTGATGAAATGTATTTTGTGTGATAGTATTTATGAATTTAGACTTGAATATTGGCCATAGATTTTATTTTTTGTCAGATTGTCTAAGTGTCACTGATTGTCTTAGTTTAATTTATTAGCGCAAGTAATTGTAGTACTTAATAAATGATTTATTAGTCTTACCTTAAATTGAAGTAAATTATAAAAATTCATTTGTCTCTAATCTTATCCTGACTAAGGATTATAAAGTCTAAAATGTTTGTATTATATTGTATAATTGAAATGTGATACTTTGAAGAGAAGAGAGAATGACCTTAATGTTCAAACTGTAAAAAAATCAAATTATTTCCTTCTTTAGACTTTAATCATGTTTAGAGAATGACCTTAATTCATTAGGACTGCTATGAATGAATGGACAATAACACCTATATTTTATGTAGATGGTACGTAAAGTTTCAAAGTACCGGTAATCGGTAGTACATAAAAGGTCACACTCTGGTACATGTACATAAGGTGTTACACCCTAATATGTTCATGGTATCAGTGTTTCAATAATGTAGTGTTTGTTATTATGTATTGCTGAGGTTGTTTTGTTTCAAATTTTAAATTTGCATTTATTTTAAAGCATTTTCAGTAATTTTGTGAATTCCATGTTTTTTGTAATAAGGTGAATTATGTTGCACATGGCGTCAAATATTAATTCATGGTCGCTATGGTGTAGAGAATGTTGTCAGCTGGGCGTGGGTTCGATCAATACTCTGGGAGAGTTCTCATTATCGTCTCCATGGACCACAAGCACTGGTGTACCAAGTAGTAATAGCAGTAGTAGTAGTAGTAGTGGTGGTGGTTGTGGTGGTGGTGGTGGTAGTAGTAGTAGTAGCAGTAGTAATAGTATTAGTAGTAGTAGTTGTAGTAGTAGAAGTAGTAGTAGTAGTAGTAGTAGTAGAAGTAGTAGTAGTAGTAGTAATAGTAATAGTAGTAGACTAGTAGTAGTAGAAGGAATATCAGTAGTAGTAGTAGTAGTCGTAGTTGTTGTTCTTGTTGTAGTAGTAGATAATTAATTAATTAGTAGTAGTAGTAGAAGTAAGAGTTGAAATGGTTGTGTTTGAATTTCTATTGAATTCTGATAATACACACAATGATGCTGCTGCTAACGATGATGATGATGAATATGATAATGCTGCTGCTGATTGTGATGATGATTATATGATGGGACTTCGGTATTATAAAATTTGTGAGGTTCAAACACAAAACCTGTTGGATAATAGAACTTCTCATTTTATGACAAAAGAGCTAGATTGTTGAGTAAAAAATAAGTATAAAATTCCCTAATAGGAAAGCTACCATTAAAGGACCATGTGGTCTTCATCAAAAGCAATGCATGAAACAGTTATATCTCTTTCAAATGCACTCAATATTGCTGTTCTAATTGATATGCTAAGAAATGCTTCTGGAAGGGCATACACCAATGAGTACTTTCCTTCAGTTATTTCTTCTAAAAACACATTAACAACACTGTCGCCCTTAGCAGGAATTCCGGACGCCCGCCCTAAGATGTTCCCTCCCCGGACAGTTCCCCCATTTTAGTTTTAGTGCTTACATTACCTCCCCCCCCCACCCCACAATAAATTTATAATGGTTTGGTTGAAGTATAATCTTGATTTATTATCAAAATGATTATTTTGCTTATGTAATCTTTTGTAATTAACTTTTTATATGAAGCAGCTTTTTTGTTGTTTTCTTTGGATTAATCATTCATTATTTTTGTTAAACTGTTTAAGGAGTGCATGTAAATCATTAGTAAGACGTGCATGTTGGTGTACTAGAGGAATACATGGGCTATTCTCAAAATCTTACACATGTTGTTTTTAATATAATTAAATAGGATGTTTTTAATCCAATTAAATAGGGTACTATGTAACTGTCAAAGAAAATATGCATTCATACGCATATAATCCATGTATTGCATGTCACTGATATTTTCAATTTTACTAGTAGCTAATTAAGACTAATTAAAACAGAATTGGACTTTCCTTGCAAAGTATTTCATTATTAATAATATAATAATATAATAAGCTAATGTAATCAAAACATATTGATATTTTAATAATTTAACTCAATGATATTAATAATATTAATATTTGCCCCAAAAAACTAGGGCAGGTAGATAGGAAGGATTTTTTTGGGAAAACCAACAGTGTTGTCAGTGTAAAATATTTGTAAAGCTTCTTCAATTTCAGTTTTACATTTTATGACCTGCAACATATTCTATGCTTCTTTATTTTACTATGGTAAGTCATTAAAGTGTTATTTATTTTTCAACTATATAATATATGCTAATCTCATATAATGAATTACAACCCCATTTAAAGATGACACCTAATCTAAATTCATTTATACAATAGTTATAATTGTTTTATTGTAACATACTATTCCACTAAATATGACCCTCATAGAACAACAATGCTGTGCTTTACTGAATTTTTCATTGATATCAATCATTTAAAGAAAAAAATCTATCAGGCACTTATAAAAAATATAAATAATTAGGGTGACAAAATTTAACAAACTGAACAAGTCAATTTGAACTTCTCTTGCAATGCAAATGGAGCCACTTGAAATATCAAATTGTTCCCATACTAGTCGGCAATATAGCTATGCCATTGTGTCTATTCAAAATATGCATCAGACACACCTTCTGAAACTTTTAAAGCGGTTTTGAAAACGCTATTTCATTGCAAACTTTCGTCAATAAAGGATACATGTTGTAAAACAACCGAAAGTGAAAGTACAGTTTTACAAAAATAAAGAGAGAGCGAAATTGTTGAAAACTAACGAAAATTTTAATTGATACTAACATAAGACCGTAAGACTGAATAAAATAATACTTAACTTTTAAATCATAACATGAATGTTTACTTATAAAGCAAATTCTTCATTCATCCAAATGGAGGTGTGTGATGCGTCTAAGTATAGAGGTGACAATAACGTAGTGACGTCACCATCTATGTATAGAATGATATAACTGACATCTTTCGCGAATTTATATTCATAATTTCATGAAGTTATCTGATTTCGAGAACAGTAATCTGTTTTCGCGAAATATTCCATTATATTCATGAAAATTTTATCTGTATGTGTTGGCAGTTTAGGGCACTAACATGCATAAATTCGTGTTAAAATAATATATTTATTTCCGTGAAAATTTATCTGTTTTCGCGAAAAGAATTTCTTTTCGCGAAATCCTCCATTATTTTCATGTTGTTTTAAGTTGTTAAGTGATGGCACAAATATGCTTCCATAGATTTGATTAGAAATTTCCATTTTCCATACTACGCCAGTTTATGAAGAAAAGTGTTCAAGTCAGCCGGTTTACAGAGTATAGAGAGAAAGAGAGAGTACCGCGTGGGACTTATTGCACTCTGTAGAGTAACATGTTGTTGCAGTTTGTTTCTAGACCAGAACTTGTACATGTATCGCTAGCTGTCAGTAAGGTCAGAACGCATTCAAAGTCTAGTCGAAATTATGGAGGTGATAAAGCCTGTGGTTCAAGATCTGATTCTTTTATGCAATTTACACACCTACACAGAGAAGCTATACCAATACTCTTGCTACTTCACTCCAGGCCCAATGACCAGCATCAGTAAACCTGCTATTTCTGATTCTTCACCATCTGCCTCTACTGAATCTTTTTCACAGCTCAGTTCAGTAAGTCAAAGCGAGCCCTCGGCCACAGGCATTCATTCACTCTTGTAGACAGTACAATGTGTCAACTCTTTTCCATGTATCGAGTTCTTGCAGTAGTCCACCCCGCCTCTCAGAAGAGTCTTCCACCCACCACACGACCGATTTGGCGAATGGCTAAGATTAATAAATTTAAATATTCTTTGCATTTTCTATGTTGTCCATTCAATATTGCAATTTTCATCACTAAAGCTTATTGAACATGGGAGACGATTCGTGTTAAAAGTGATTTTAGATTAGACCTAGTTACACCCATTTTACTGCAATGCTATTCATAATTGTAAACTTTACTGATGTATATGTATCCATTGTTATTTTAGGTTCGATAGTCTTTCATTAATGTATATTCTATTGTTCTCATTTTGAGTTCGTACCTTCTATCAAATTGTTATTGTTGTAATTCTAAAGTATTTGCCCTTTTAGAAATTAAATGTTACAAGTATAAATGTCTAGAGATATTTTTTATAAAAGGGGAATGTGTATGAGTGGTCATTATGATTATTATGAAAAAAACATACACTCGAACGTCACTGTAAGATAGGTAAATTTCTCTCTATGTTGTATATGTGTCTATGTGTCATCAAAAGTTGTTTATGGCCAATATCTTGTATGCATCAATTTGCAGCTGTTCTGATATTCAGTCCCTTGTCATGTGCTTTCAGCAGTGTTCTTTGATGGCATGTATGTATTGCCCAGTCAGAACGTGATATATCAGAAAGATTTTGACTTGTCGGGACTTAAATAACTTGTGTAACAGATTGCCAATTACTGACTAAGCTACGCTTTGACTATGTACTGTAGAAAGACAAACTTCATTTTCGTAGATTAATGTAGTCAAGTTTTGACTATTGGCATCGCATTCTCCCAACCTGGCGACGTTGAAATTATAAATTTGGTGACAGAAATAGAAAAAAGGCGTCAACAGCAACACACATTTCACACAATTGAATAGTTAATATAGTGGAAGATGCTGAGAGCTCTAAAAGGGACACCGCTCGAACAAATTATTTTTCATTTGAAACATTCAACGGTATTTCAATAATAAAAACGCTGTTGACACCCATAAGTCAATATAACGTATTACCCAAAATATGAAACAACTAAATAACATTCGTATACAAACTCATATTTCAAAGACATTTATTCTTGAAATGAAATGTCACGTATTATTACATATTATAAAACTTCTTTTTCGTCGCAGACCTCACTCTTCAGGGGTAGCAATATTAAATATACCCATCATTTGACTGTGATATTTAAGTATTTTTGGAATTATATATCTCGGAAAAATTAAAAACAATAAACCCATGTGTAGATGCATTAACGAAGTTACACACCTGTTACGGAAATTAACTAAAAAATAAGGTGACATTTTTCCCAATTAATATGCTTTTAATTAAATTAAAGTCAGTAGGAAAACAATCATTTATTTTATCATCAAGCATCGGACAAACAATTCACTAACATCAATTAATTTTTAATAAATGACCACAATTCCGAAAGTACGTTATTTGTTGTGTACAAAAAATGAAGTTAATATCAATCGAATGATTTCTCTAAGCAATCTGAATGTGTGGATTGTTACACTGTAGCAATTCAGATGAAGGGTATATTCTATGCCTAGTCATCGCATATTAATATATACTGATATATGTGTCTACTTGTAAAATATGTATGACAAAAAATATATCAGAAAAAAAAACATCGCCTACCCATCAATTTAGCTCAATTATTAATTTTCGACTCGGCTTCTACAGAAAACTATCCCTTGGTACTCTCAAGTATATTTCATGGTACCACATGTACTGAAAATAGTATCAAAAGCACCCCGCAATACTACGGTGTACGCTTTAGTATATTGTGCGTACCTCGATCACTTTGAAGCATACTTTAAAGTACACGGGGTTCTTTTAAGAAGTACCTGAGCCGACACTGACCATTCGATCATTACTGCGCATCATTTATGCTTTAAAGCAAAAACGACATACGAGTACTAATCGACAAGTCATTGATTCATTTACTGAAAGCTCTCCAGACAAGTTATCGTGCACTATCCTGTGTTCAACATATTTCATTTCGCTGTATTGACTTTTATAATAATTATTTCATCTGGAAAATGTGTTTCTTACATTTTGGTAAGATATATAGAACATGTGTAGCTTTTGTTAAATTTTTAAATTTAATTCATGAGTAAACATGACTGTTCTATGGTCACGAGTGGATTGTAATTATTACATGAAAAAGTTTTCTTTGTAATGTATTGCTCTTTTCACCTAATGTTCCTGAATAATAATAATTCGGAACTAAGTGATTACTATTGATTATGCCACTTATAATGGAGACGCTGACATGATATTTTAAAGTGTTATCATATCCCTATCCGATGATACCTCTTAGCTCTGTATAACACTTTTAAACATTTAAGTTTATCATGCAAATTTGTGGCGTCCGATTTTGTTAGTGGTGAGGAATTGGGCTCATGTTGTTAAAATGTGAACGCACTTTGAGACAAAACTTCTGTTCAAACAAATAAAATGCTAGTAGTATTTATTTCAACAAAACACACATATGTTATTAAACATATACGATAAACGTAAATTCGAATACAATTAGCAATAATCAACAGAAATCATACCCCAAATACACATGTGGGCTTCTACCACGATTTGTTGCAGACAAACACAACAGATTGATAATTAAAACAATAATAATAATAATAATCAAATAATAATAAATGTCATTAAACGTACACAACTAAACTAAACACGTTTTTATTTTAATTCAATACACATACCAGAGTTTCTAAATTTCAACATTTATTGGAATCGGCTGAATGTATCTCAAAGAAAACAGGTAGTGAGAACGTGACTAAATAATTCCCTCATAAACAGAGGGTGACGCCCCTTCTGCATCGGCAAATGTGAGTACAAAAACGATCAAGTAAAGACGATCCTGACCGTAACAATAACAATCCGACTTCTGAGAGTCATTTTCGGACCATGACTAAACGGTACAAAGTCCATGTGGAATGCTCAGTTAATGTTGACTGAGTTCTGGCTGAAAATATAAATGAACTTTGTGTTGAGGACATCGATGATGGCCGATACGCGGAATTGACAAAGGATGAGATAAGTCCTGAAAAAGGTGATGGTCTTGTTGTGGTTAAGTTGAAGCAACTGATCTGGGATGCTATATCGCCTATGGCCAGAACACGGGACAAATATCTGCAAACAATCGAAACATCCGTGATAATATCATATGTGATCTTGACAAATGTAGTCAACAAATAAGCGAGCATCGAAAAGGACAGAATTGAAAAATTAGGCACAATAATTGAGTAGTGTTATGACTCACTGACTTTACTTGGTCACGCTAACAGACAGATCAATTTGACACGTGAAGATTTTTTGAGGCCGGAACTGAATGCCGAGTACAGTCACCTGTGTAATCACAGCAGACCTGTGATATCATATCTGTTTGGTGATGATGTATCAAAATCTGCCAGAGAATTAGAAGATTCTGCGAAAATCACAAACAGAAAGTTTATGGTAGACCATACAGAGGTGGATTTATGCGCAGGAGAGCCGGGCGTGTTCCACGTTACGGTTTTAGTGTGGCAAAGCATCTGGCAGCCGTGAAAGAGGCCATTTTTACTTTGACACGCAAGAAAGCGCAGAGTAAAAAAACTACATCCCCAGGATGTCGTCCAGGGAAGTAACCAGGCAATAATTAATTTAATGGCCGGTAAAAATTAGTTTCAGAATGGCGCAAACTGACAGATGACCCACAGATTATTGATATTGTTGAAAATTGTCATTTTGATATTAACACCGATATGTTATCAGAATTGTTCCATCAGAACTATCAATAGAAATTTAATGAAAGAGAAAATATTGCTGTCTACATAGAAATAAATAAATTGCTTGGGCTTTGAAAAAGGTTGAGCCAGAAAATGGAACAATTTTTCTACGACCTAAGAAAATTTCGGAATATAAAATGATACTGAATTTAAATAAATTAAATAAGCACATTCCATATAAACATTTTAAAATGGATACCTTCGAAAAGGCTTTTCATCCATCTCAAAGTTATAAGATTTTGACCCAAAATTGTTAGTCGGCTGTGGTTAAACAGAAATTACTCGTGTAGGCTGATGAGTCTGCCATTTTAGTTTCGGATAGAAGCATATCTACGGTTGACAAGAGTCTCAGTGATGATCTAAAGCAAGTAAGTGAATGGTTAATTGACAACAAACTGTCATTGCATCTAGGTAAGACCGAATCAATTCTGTTTGGTTCACTGCAGAAACTTAGGTCACAATCCATTTTAAATAGTTGATGTGATGGAACACCAATATCATCTACATCATCAGTCAAGTATTTAGGGGTTACAATTGATCAACATCTGTCTTTCACTTATATGGCAGAGACAGTCATCAATAAGGCCAATGCAATGTTTAAATGTTTATATCCAAAAAAGGATTTTTATCCACATATACTAGAAGGCCTCTAGTCATGTTTTTAATTCGGTGTCAATTTGACTTCGGTTGTTCTGTTTGGTACACGGGTTTAACTCAAATGTTAAAAAACAAGTTACAGGTCACCCAAAATAAACTTATCAGGTTCATATTAAATTTGCATCCTAGGTCTCACATAGGTACAGAACATTTTACTAGAATTTACTGGTTGCCTATTGAAAGTCGAGTAAAACAGATCACACTTTGTCATGTTTTTAAAATTAGCTCAAAGTTGGCTCCGCTATATTTTGGAGATAATTTTTCTCCAGTCATTAATATCCACAATAAGAATACTAGGTTCAGAGTAAGAACACAGTCGGACTCACCTAATACCGATCTTAACATGCATGATTGCAATAGGTATGCCATTCCAAGGGTCAAGGGTTCTGGCAAAAAGTCATTTGCTTACAATGGTTGTACTCTCTGGAACTCGATTCCTCAGCATATCAGAGATGTCAAAAGTATCTCATCTTTTAAACACAATGTTAGGTAGCATTTTTTAAGACAGGTAGATTTTTAATATGCTTCTCTTTAACATTTCTTATTGTTGATTTAATACGAATGTTAATATTGATAGATTTATTGTGTCTTATCTTGTTGCTGTATGATTATTTTATAGCATGGCAAATAATTATGTTTAACATTGAATCAGTTACAATGCGATAACTACTTAATAATGTCTAGTAGAATAGTAGAACTTAGCAGGATTTATTCTATGCAAAAATTAGTGTATCTTAAATATTTCATATGTCTTTCATTATTATACACTGTGATATTATTATAAACTGTGATATAAAATGTTGTCTCCTATGTCATACAATATTGTATCTAAAGGACCACAATGGCAATAAGGGTTTAATTGTAAACCCTTTATTGTGCAATCCTTAACGTATAATGTTGATTGACATGGCTTTTTTATACATGCAGGTTGTGTTTTTTTTCTATTATTTGTTGTGTGTATATAACATGCTGCCATGTAAATCTATGCATTTTATGTTGAAATAAATCTATGTATCTATCTTGATAAATCTTGGTACATTTATGGCATCAGTTGATTTGCGTAATGCATATTAGTCATTGACAATTGCTGAGGAACAGCAAACATACTTTTGTTTTCAATGGAACAACAATACATATGAATATATTGCATATCGGAGGGCCCGATATTGTTCACAAAACTACTTAAACCAGTTTATGCAGAATTACGAAACATGGGACATGTAAACTCAGGATTCATAGATGATAGCTTACTGTGTAATGATACACAAGATAAGTGTTAGAAAAATGTAACAGATACTGTTGATCTACATCAAATGTGGGTGTCATGATAAATGAAGACAAATCCGTTTTTAGCCATCTACAAAGATTGTGTTCTTAGGTAATATCATTGATTCAATATTAATAACTATTATATTGACAGAGGAAAGACAAAATAATATTATAAAAGCATGTAATTGGTATGTCTTCAACAAACATGTCGCAAAAGTAATTGGACATATGGTTGCAAGTTTGTTCAACTGTTGAATATGGAAAGTTGCATTATAGAAGCTTAGAAAAAAACCAAATACTATCACTAAAACAAAACCAGGGTAATTACAATTATTTAATGCTCTTATCAGACTGTTTGAAACAGGATATAATGTGGTGAATACAGGACTTGCATAAACAAAACAGAACAATTTTTAGAGGAAATTCATATATAAGTCTCTATACTGATGCATCTCTAGAAGGCTGGGTGCAGTTTGCGAAGGTGTACGTATTGGTGGTAGATGGTCAGACACAGAAAGGCTATTTCACATTAACGGCCCGGAGTTAAAAGCAATCGTGTTTGGTTTGAAGTCGTTTAGGATGCCATTAAAAGATAAAAATGTTCAAGTTTGTTCTCATTATTCCACAGCAGTTAGCTACGTCACCAATATGGGTGGTATTAAATCTGAAGAATGCAATTAAGTAGCTGTTCAAATTTGGAATTAGTGTATAGAAAACAACAACATGTGGTTAACATGTTCCCATGTTGCAAGGTCATTAAATTGCGAAGCAGACAAAGCTTCCAGAAATTGTATGATAAATTGGAATGGAAATTACATTCCAAAATTTTTGCAAATATATGTAATAAATGGGGAGTACCCGATATTGACCTGTTCGCAACCAGGTTAAATGCTTAAATACCATGTTATTGTTCCTGGAAACCTGATACAGAAGCACAACTCGTAGATGCATTTTCTTGTAATTGGAACACATTGAATTGCGTTTTTTATTCCCTCCTTTTCTTTTGTTGGGACGATGCATCCAGAAAGTCAGGCAGGATCAGGCAACAGGCATTGTGATCGCACCGTTATGGCCAACACAAACGTGGTTCCGGCGCTTGATGGAAATTCTGGTGGATATACCAATTATAATCTTGAAACGGCACAAGCTACTTCAACTTCCATATCAAGACACGGGACATCCATTGAGGAAAAAAGCTCAAGGATGCATGGTTGTATGCAAAGTGTTCGGGAAAGGTTTAGAAAACAAGGTATTTCAGAACAGTCTACCAACATACTTATGTGTTCTGGGAAAGAGGAACAAAGAAACAGTACCAGGTCTTCACATAAAGATGGTTTTGTTACTGTTGTGAAAGGTAAATCAAAAAGTTGTCTTTAAATCAGGCAGAAGTGATTGACTTTTTAACTGATCAGTTTAACAATGGACTTGGTTATGACAGTATAAACACAGCCTGAGTTACACTGTCTTCTCTTGGTATTAATTATGAAGGATACCTCGGAAATAATCAACCGTCGGTTTCCGAAAAAACAGCATGTCACTGTTTCCGAAAAACAAAATGACTGCGCCCAAAGATTTTAATGTAACTGACTACAACTTGTTAATAAATGTATGATTTTGTTTCTCATTTAATAAAGTGACAATTTCAAGGCCGATACACTTGAAATATGAAGGCTAATCTGTCCTTTGGCCAATGTCTATCAATATATCTGTACGATCGGTAATGTCCGTAACTACTCGGAAAATGTTGGCACATACAAAATATTATCAAAATTCATGTTTTCCGCAAATATTCTATCACTGTCCTGGTGTTTACCAATCTATAAATGATTTTTAAGTAAAAGCACAGGAACAATGTCTATAACCGCGAAAACAAATATTCCGAACTTTTTGGTTTACAATATGTATGTAAATAGCTTGCATGCCTGTCAGGTTCGTGTTTCAACTTTCTTGATTGTGTGATTCCGGACTGCTTAGTCCAAACAGAAAAAGTGCTCTTCAACCTTATTAAGATCCATGTAAAGCGAATTAATAAAGAACCACTTTTTGTTGACCACCCAAAATGTGACCTCACGAGTTACCTCCCTTGTTGCTTCATGAGCACTACATTGAAAGTCTTACTAGCTATGTTCAAGATCATGTTTTAACGTTTGAATAAGTACTGTAGCGCACGTGTGAACAATAGTTTTTGCTATGACAGGATGTTACTCTAACTTCTTTAAATGCCGTTACTGTTGATTCAGTGTAATCTAATTATATGTGTAGTTTTTAACGGCCATACATCAAATTGGCATGCTTGCACTATCTTTTAAGCTAATTCAAGATAAGCTATTATGTAAGAAATTTAACATCTGAAACCGATTTAAACATATTTGTATTATCAAACGTCTTATTTTTCTTCCATATGGACTTATTAAATTTTAAAATAAAACTATACAATAATAATTATTGTTTGTCTCTCTTTAAACATAGAGCATAATAGAACTTAATATTTCTTCTTAAGAAGGGCCACTTTTATTTGCACAAAGTAACGTTTTGGCATTTTTAATTGTATTTCTCAATGTATATGTTGTTGAACATCTCAGCGTTAATTATGCTTTGAAAAAAACTTACATACGCAAAAACATTATAGTTAATATAGAAAGTAAATATTTATTTACGAAAATCGTTTTATAAAATACTTAAAAATCAATATATAATTAACCGCTTTCTGTAATAAATGGCACCATCCTTCAAGAATGAAAATAGTTCATATTAGATAAACATGCTTTACATAAGGTACCGAGAATCTGTAATATAGTACAAAATATACGAGATAGAGTGTGTTTCAATAAGAATCGAATATAGTTTATGCAAACAACATGAACATACTAAATATTTTTTGTAATTGAAACAAAACAATTACTTTATTTATCAACACCTGAATATAAAAGACCAGCATTGACCGGTAGAGTAAATACACATTCAATACATTAAAAAACTCATTAAAAAATATACGAAATATAACAAATATGGGCGTATCATCAAGACATAATAATGTACTGATAAATTATTATCAAAAACATTCATCACAACAAGTATGAAACAATTGAAATCCAAACGTAATGTTTGTCGTTAAAGAACTCAAAAAATCCGATCATATAAAGGGAAATCGGTTGATTATTTTTAAACTAATTTTTGATAGTATGAAACACATTCCTTAATATTTTAGACCATCTTATTTGCGATAAAATTGCGACAACGAACATGGTTAAGTATTATTTATCGCCACACTTTTGCAATCTGCAACTTTATCAGAGTTAATCAGAGCCAAAAGTAATTGAACTGAATGATGCAATCAAATGATAACGTCAGCAGACAAGCGAGTGCAATTTTTATATTCAGTTAATCTAGAAATAGAAATGCCGTATTGGATAGTTAAAGTACGGCTTTTTTCTTATGCGGTATATTTATTTGAAATAAATTATATAACTGTATATACTCAAATTAATTTTTTCAACGATTATTGAATAATATCTATTATTGATTAATGAAACCGTTCGATCAGAAATTTGCTGGATAAAAGTATTCCGTCTAAAGAATACACGTGTTGGTGTCAGATAAACCTCGTCATGGACGACATACACATATCTTAAATCCAGAATTTTGGCGTGTACAATCATTAAGTTGCATGATAACAATAATTTATTTGTTTACACAAAATAGTCGTATTTGTTAATTGAAAGCCAGAAAATGAAATTGGAGAAGAGAACTAATCAAATGTCAAGTATTTTTAGCAGATTATGTTGATAATATCATGATGGTATATATATATATTTGATATGTATGCTGATTTATATATATATATATATATATATATATATATATATATAGAGAGAGATTTTTTGGGGGGGATAAAAAAAAATTTGTTTTATGACAAATTGATAGTGTTAAAGTGACTTGGCCACGCGCCCAACACCTGTGTACGGAATAGTATATGGTCTTCGGGCAAAGCCGGCAACATTTACGTCGATATTTTAACTTAATGTCGTTATGGCGTGTAAAATTAAGCGGGAAAAACCTGCAAAACTGTGACGACATACCATGCTATTTCACAGTTAGTCAATATAAACTAATCCGGCATTTAAATGATTAGGAAGGGGAAACCCCTCCCGCACCCTCCCCGTTTGGGTCCCCCGGTCAAAAAATCCTGGATACGGGACTGATATTATAGGGGTGTACCATAGACGTTTCCGTAGTTAATGACGTAACGTAAGTAAACACAATGACGTCATAAAATAGAGTATAGCAAGCGTAGTGTAATGTTATTACGTTGATGCCGGAGAAAGAAAGTAAGACTACTCGGTAAAATGAATTCATTAAACGTCTTCTTACTGATCTCGCACGATGTGATACAATTTTATATCTATATTAGGCTAGGTAAAAAGCCGTGTTACTAATAATCTATTCGACTATACATTAAATATATCTTGCATTACCAATAATAGTATATATGTGAATAATAAGAAAGGTATGGAAGAACAAAAGAACCCTCTTTTTTGTCGCGAGAGTGACTGGCTGAACCGGCTAATAATTAAATCATGTATATTTGTCGCAATATGCTGTTTTAAACAATTAATTGCAAACATGTTTTTCTGTTCTTTAGTGCAACTGTTTACATTTTGCGTTTAGAGCATTTTTCTCTCATTAATGTGTTTTGTTAAGTTTTAGATTCAACAACTTCGATATTTTGTCTGTAATTTAATATGCCGCTCCCTTTATCTATAAAACCCGCTCCTTCGTGTCATACGCAGTTTTACTTTACTTTCGAGCGCAACCATTTTATGTTATATATACCTGGATTTTCATGAATTGTTGTATGACAAGTTATTTAATTCTTAATAATCAATAGATGCGTTCGTTCTTCGATTGTTTGTCTTGATATCATATTCTTTAAATTACGAATGTTATTTCTATCATTTTTCTGGTACAATGAGCGTTAAGCGCTACTACTTTCTGGTGTGTGGAAGACGTAAATAACTTAGTCGATGCAAAACAGCCCATTTTATTCTCTGTAAATAAATAATGCCCATATACTTTTGAACGTGATAGTCAAGAGTGAAAGTAATATATATATATTAAAACAACATACATATTTGCATGCTCAAATATTATTTGTGGTATATATATATTTATACATTTATGCAACGCTGTTGATAATCATTATAAACTAATAAATCTTTTAAAGTACTATTCTTATTGTTCAAGCATTTACATTGTTCTATTTAATCGTAAAACAAAGAAGTTATTAATTCATGAGAAAACAGAAATATTATGTGTACTGGTATAATACTCATAAAACAGCGACAACTATAAATACAGAATTTCCGGACATTGTACTCTCAAATAATAAATACTCTATATCGAACTTAGTCAAAATAAATGAAAGTAGCAAACAATAGATTAAGTATGAAAATGTTCATTTGCAGCAAACAATAATCTAAGTGTGAACATAAGTGAATACATGTAGTAATAAAAGTCATACCTGTTCATAAATAGTGTCTATATACTTTAGAACGTGATAGTCAAGAGTGAAAGTGGCGTAGAGCGCTTGCTCCTAAGTATCAGTTCAAGGTATTTGGGCGGGGCCAGGGAGCAGTTTGCGAGCGGGTGTTTCCAAATTCAGATTCCTTGTGATTCTACATTATCCTACATGATTGTCCCCGTGATACGTGCACTCATTAATTTATTCATATATACGAGATCATGGCCGTTGACCTTTTATCACGGAACTTCCGGATTGCTTTTCGGACGTTCCCATTATGGAAAGTTATTTTAGATAGGATTCTTTGGTCAACTTGTAATCAGCAAAAGCGTACGAGGTAGAACTCAGGGGTGAATTGTTATTTATATAATTATTATGTTAATAGTCCACGTAGGTAATAAGTCAGATAGAACTATATTTGCTCACTGTGTTGTTTCATTCATGTATAGGTTCATTTATTCATTGATTCTATTTTCTATTTTTCCTTTGTTTATGTAATAGATTTTTCCATTACCTCATATATTAAATGCTGTATCTATTTGATACATTGTTATAAGAAAGTTAAGTGCACAACTCCTTACATAAGACAAGCGTTTCTAAAATAATACAATAACTATTTAAAATTTTGTTAACTGAAATTAATTAAAACCAAGTTAATCAAGATCACTTAAAATTAGAATAACTTAAAGATAAAAATGTGATAATACATTATATCATGAAATTATTATTTTTGTTTGGATGACACTCGCCTAACATTGAATCCTGTAACCACGCATGGTGTCCTACTCGTCCCCCTACAGCTGTGTTCTGGGGGCACCAGCCTCTCTGCGCTCTCGTCGCGCTGGTCAGACACACTATTCATAGCATGTTTAAAATGATTTCTCCTTGTTTTCAACGTGGAGCCGTTGCAGCCTGACGCCGGCGATTCGCAGTGCGACAGCGAGGTATGCTGAGTGTGAGTTCCGGACCGTCGGTCATATCCGGCAGGCAGTGATGTCTGATGCGCGTCCTGGCGCGAGGTCTGCTCCGAGTGCTTCCGGAGGGATGACAGAACCATCGTGCTCCTCCGGGAGCCCTGAAAGCGTCGTCAGAACCAGAAGCGGCGCACTTCCGTGTGCACCTGTCGTACACAAATCTCATTGTAAAATTATTTCTCTTGACAAGTTATTGACCAACAGTTATTAAAGTACCCAATCTAAGAATAAAGAATTGGTCTTATCGTTATGGGGCCTGTTCACAGATAGATAAGACGACGTATTATACTGAGAAAAAAAACAACAACTGAATTACGCTCGTTTACAATAAGAAAATAGCGTTTCGTGTTTTGATACCCATCATTCAATTTAGAACAAGTGATGTGTTTGAGAAACACTCTGCCCCCTTTTGAGCGATTTTGACCTATATATTTAACATTTGGCCTTGAGGGATGACCTTGACATTGACCTTTTACCACTCAAAATATGCAGGTCTTTGAGATACGCATGCATGCCAAATATCAAGTTGCTATCTTCAATATTGCAAAATTTATGAACAAGGTTAAAGTTTTGGAACAGAATGACAGAATGACAGACCGGCCAAAAACAATATACCCCCTTTTCTTCGAAGAAGGGGGCATAACAATCATTAACGTGTGTGTAACCCCTGATGTTGACACATTGGAAAACACATCTATTACTAACATATGTTATATGTAATGCCCATATATAGCGATATTAAGATGTGTGCACACACACGACGCGGATCCGAACTCCGATGAAGGAAATATTTGTATGCAACAATTAATTTTTATTATATAGCAGAAGTCCAAATAGTTTTGCTTTGTTTGTAAATTCATTGAAATGTTGTTGTTATTGCAAAAAAACAACATCTGAAAACACGCCCATTTAAAACTAAATAGAATACAGAGCTACTAGAATTGTATTCTAGTTATATTATATTCAAACTTTTAATCCAATTACCTAGGAGTTATATTATAAAGAATAAAAGTACGAAAACTATTTAGGAAATGTTTGAAGGAGTGGCGCACATATAAGCGGATATGAGTCTCACTCTGTAAAAATGGGGCTTAATGCAAATGTCGTACCATATAAGCTTTTGCAGTCCACCCAAACTGAATTTTCGCTAAAAAGACTTTAAAAGCGGAAAGTGTCGTCCTTTATTACCCCCCCCCTCTCCGGTAGTCTGTGGGACTACACAGGCTAATCTGGGACGACACTTTACGCACACGCATTAATGAATACAGAAAGACAGTTGTAGTTTTAGAATATTCATTATTCGGTTCTTAGTCAAAGCTGGTTTTTAAGCTTATTTTTTTGAGGAATAAGCAAAAAAATCAACTACATATATCCATAGGGTTATATATTGTTATAAAATACTGATGTAAACTCAAAACTTTTGTCGATGTGTGAATATACATGTGACACAAGTGCATATAAGTTATAGCAGTAAAAAGTTGTTTTTACCTACAGGTTAGTTAAGATCCAGTTAAGGTCTAATTTCCTTATCCGTAAGCGAAAACATCACATAATTTATACAGATATAATATCTACATTATATTCATCAATTAATATGTTATTTCTGAAAGTTGTTTAAGGGACAAATGTACCACCTCTGGAATAAATATGACAATGAAATAATGGTGTCTACTACAGTATGGTAACAACGTGTGTAAGAAGTGCAGGAGTACCGGAAGTGGATACTTACCTACTCGTTCAGGAAACAGAAGAGCAGCGCCAGAAAAAGACCCTGCAATTGAACAGTCATGATTATAGGAGCCGCTTTCTGGAAAAACTGGGTTTATTGGATCTGCATTAAGTGTCGTCCCAGATTAGAATGTGCAGTCTGCACAGGCTTATCAGGGACTACCATTTTTCTACACTGGATTTTCTTTTAGAAGAGACCTTCTTTGAACGAAATGCCACAAAAGCGGAAAGTGTCGTCCCTGATTAGCCTTATCTAGGACGACACTTTACGAGCATGCATTAAGCCCAGTTTTAAGAGCGATGTTCATATAAAACTTTTCTTCTGGGGGAAGGGTTGGGCAATCTGATCCAGGAGAGGGGTAAGAAAGACATTATTTAATGGTATAAATGCTGGAGCCAAATATATCTCAATCCTCTAAGAGTCTACCAACTGCTTTTGAATGGATATCTAGTAGGAGATGTTGAACATTTTTCCTATACAGATGCACAATGTCAATGGCATATAAAAGCCCCCTGCGGTATATGGGAGCTAACCGCTGCGGGGATAATGACTGAATACCATGATAATATGAGTTGTAGAACATTTCTCGATACAGAGATGCACGATGGAAGACAATAGGCCCATTCGATATATGGGAGGCAACCGCTGTGAGGATAATAATTATGTACATGAAGGAGTTGTAGAACATTTCACCGAACACGATGCCAGAAAAAGGGCCCATTAGGTATATGAGAGGTAACCGCTGTGAGGATAATGACTGTACCTGGAAGGAGTTGTAGAACATCCCCCTTACAAGTGCATAATGGAGATGTCAGGGCTGATGTTGGGCGGCACGACACCGAACACGATGTACACGACGCCGAACAACAGTACGGAATACCGTAAGTGTCATCGTGGTTACACATTAAAATCCAGAGGGCGACAATGCGATAGTACGATGGCGAAAATGCGATAGTACGATTGCGACAATGCGATAGTGCGACGGCGACAATGCGAAAGCACGATGGCGAAAATGCAATAGTCATCGTATTGTCGTCATCGTATTATCGCATTGTCACCATCGTATTATCGCACTGTCGCCACCGTATTGACGCACTGTCGCATTGTCGTCATCGTTCTGTCGCATTATCGCATTGTCGCCATCGTACTATCGCACTGTCGCCATCAAATTGTCGCACTGTCGTCATCGTATAATCGCACTATCTCATTGTCGCATGGTCGCCATCGTTCTATCGCATTGACGACTATCGCCTTCCGGTACACACACTATTCTTATTGCAGAAACTCAATAGATGACTTTTTACAGATGTACGTTGAAAGATGTTACAGTTATAATAAAATCAAATTCTTATTAAGTTATAGAATGGGTATTGATTTAAGGTATGTTTGCATGTGTACCGGAAGGCGATAGACGACAATGCGACAGTACGATGACGACAATGCGACAGTGCGACAATACGATGGCGACAGTGCGATAGTAGAATGGCGACAATACGATGACGACAGTACGATAACGCGATAGTACGATGGTGACAATGCGATGATACGATGGCGACAGTACGATATGACTATCGCATTGTCGCCATCGTACTATCGCGTTGTCGAACTGTCGTCATCGTAATATCGCATTGTCGCCATCGTACTTTTGCACTGTCGCCGTCGTATTGTCTCACTGTCGCATTGTCGTCGTCGTAATGTCTCATTGTCGCATTGTCGCCATCGTACTGTCGCATTGTCGCCATCGTACTATCGCATAGTCGCCATCGTACTATCGCATTGTCGCCATCGTACTATATCTCACTACCGCATTGTCGCCCTCTGGATTTTAATGTATATCCACGATGGCTCTAACGGTATTCCGTACTTAGAAACCGAGTACATGAGCAGTTACCATTTATATCTATGTTTAAATAGATCAATGGTTGTGACAAATACATGAATTGCAAAGTAAGTTTCGTTTCGTGTTTAATCGATCGTTTGGAATATTGCAATAAGAAACTCGTAAAAGGAAATTTCTATTTTGGAAGGGATTTATGAATGTGTGGCTATTTTGTCCATAAAATAACGAATATGTGTTAAAACTTTAATTAAGAATTTAACGTTGCTAAATTAACGGCCGGTGTTCGGGACCCTAGAGCCGCAACGGATTAGTTTGATGACCACAGAAATAAACCAAAGTAAGCTGTTAACTATGTAATAATTAAGTTAAATATACTGTTAAACACTAAACGTTTGTTTATTTTAATTTCCATATTACTAGACAGGTTTCGGCCATAGTCTTTATGAGTAGTATTAATATAAATATAAACACAAAAACACAAAACTATGGAGGGAGGGAGGGAGGGAGTGGAAACCAAACTTCTTGTTTTGAGGGTTGATTTTAAAAGCGTTGTGTTAACCCACTTTTCAACAAGAGGGAGAAAACGTAAATATTCAGATGCAAATGCATTTCCCTCATAGTTTTTATTTAAAACATCCTGTATCATAAACATCAACAAATGCGTATCGTGGTAGTGCAACGTTTGTGTCATCACCAGTTAAGAAATGCGAACTGATCACACGACTTGTAAGGAGGTACACTCGTTCGTTCGAATAATATCAATCAGGACATCATGCTTGCGCTAGGCCTTCTGTTCGTGGTTTTTATAGGTAAGATATTTTATGCATAAAGGCGAGTGTTTCGACTTTTACTAAGTTGTCTTAGTATTTAAGTTTCTACACAATATAAATGTGATAAATTAACTCAAATAATGTGCATATGTTTGGTAATCTTTATGTTTTTTTAAATAAATTTTATTTGGGTCTGAAGTTGACAGACTGTTAGATTTTTATTACAAGGAGATAAGGAATCTGATTGAAGAAATGCGAAATATGATGGCAATTTTGATGGCTGGAAAAAAGCTTCAAAACCCCGGTTTTTAGTGAAGAAGTTAATTATACGAGATAAGGGGCCGTCCATAAAGTACGTCATTCTCTAGTAGGGGGGAGTGGGTTTAAGAAAGTGTGACAGTATGTGACATGGTGGAGGGGGTGGTCAGGCCACGTGTGACGTCACACATTATTAAAAAAAAATCTAATTTATTATTATTATTTTTAGTAGAAACATTTGAGTATTATTATTTCTATGTTGTTCGCAGCATAAAAATACCCTGTGTATATCAAACTTGACCTCACCTTTTGTAAATAAAAATGCAGCAGATAACTGATGTGTATTACATAATTGTAAAGTCGAATTTTTGCAATTTTTGTTTTCAAATTCAATCTAGATTGAGTTACTGCATCAATTAATAACTGTGGCAACTGTTGACAAGTAACTATTCTACTATTTAAGTCATGCTGATATTGTGATGTTAAGTTCTTTTAAGTGAAAATTATAGTTAAAATTTAATTAGGTGTTCATATGAAAACGAAATTGTTCGAAATTGTGACATTCTTAATGGGGTGGGGGACCGAGATGTGTGACAGTTTGTGACAGGGGGAGGTAGGGGGTTAAAAACGGTCAAAAATAGCGTGACATTCCTCATGGACGGCCCCTAACTGATCTCGTCTCAAACTGCTCGATATTTTATATACAAACTGTGTGATGATAACGTCCCAAGTGGGTATTGGTCGTCTGTATTTACAATAATTGAAAGTGATTAATTTTCTTAAAATCTCTAAGGTACTCACATGATACTGTTTGAGACATGTCTACATCGGTGACAGTAAATAATTGATGACTACATGGACATGCAATTGTTCGAAGTTGTAAATTCTTGAAAAAGGGTTCGAGGCATTAATGATACTTGATTGCTATAGTATTGATCCTTGCTATCTGCTCACATGCAAAAATATATTAGATTATGTTATTATGATACAAACTAAAATAAGTTACAATGATACAGTGCAAATTATGTTCACAAATACAGACTTGGTTATAGCAACAAGTCACGTTACTTGTTATACATTTATCCAATCAACCTAGAAGCACGAGAGGCGTGTTATAGTGCATTTATATAGCCAATCTAAATGCATATGAGTATGTGATTCAAGTGAATATGGATCGATTTGAGCATTTATGTGTTGGTAACTGTGATAATTCGTAATTTATCATGTTAGTTGGCGATTGCGGTCTTTAACTATGTGCTTACGATTTAAACGGTGTAGATAAACACATCATGCAGTAAATAGAATAAGGCGTAAAAAAACAAGTTGAGTAACCTAAACTAACCCGACCTACCTTAATATTTTCTCAAAATTAAAATTTACGGGCCAAAAAAGTATTTTTCCATGCCATTCAGCATCCGTATTATAGCTGGAAATGATTTTACTAGCGTAAAACAGATTAACAGATTGGCATACCTGATTTCTTTAGTGGAAACAAACTACTTGTTTTTGGCCTTACAATATGTTGGTGAAACCCAACACACCATGTTTGCCGCTGGTGTATTTTATAAACCTGCGTATCTTGAAGGGTCAAGGTCAATGCCTCCGTATCCGTAAATGGTCAAGGTCAATGCCTCCGTATCCATGATGGTCATGGTCAATGCTTCCGTATCCGTGAAGGGTCAAGGTCAATGCCTTATATTCAGATGAAAATGCATTTCTCTCATAGCTTTTATTACATAACATTCCTGTATCATTTACACCAACAAATGCGCATCATGATAGTGGAACGTTTGTGTCATCACCAGTTAAGAAATGCGAACTGATTACACCATTGATAAAGAGGAACCTTCGTACGTTCGCATCATTTCAATCAGGACATCATGCTTGCCCTAGGCCTTTTGTTCGCGGTTTTTATAGGTAAGATAGTTTATGCATTAAGGCGAGTTTTCAACTTAATTTTTTTACATAAGTTAATATACCTATGTAATGTAATAAATTAATAGTTTTATTACAAGGAGATATGAAATCTGTTTGAAGAAACATAAATAATATTGAACATTTTGACGGCTGGAAAAAATCCTTAGATACCTCGAAGTTATTGAAGAAGTAAATTGTACTAGATAACTTATCTCTTTTTAAACTGTTCAATGTTTTGTACATACATATTGATAATTTGTGATGATAACTTCCCACTTATTCTTCCGTATTTACAATTATTGAAAGTGACTAATTTTCGTAAAATTTGCAAGGTACTCACGTGGCACTTTTTGAGACATGTTTACAGCAGTGATAGTAACTATTTTATAAAAACATTTGCATTCAATTGTTCAAAATTGTAAAGTCTTGAAAAGGATTCGAGGCATTCATGAAACTAAATTGCTAGTGTATTTATCCTTGCCATCTGTATAAATGCAGAAAATATAATAAATTATCTTATTGTGATACTAAGTAAAATAAGTTATAATGATAGAGCGCATATCAGGTTTACAAATACAGCTGTGGTTATAGCAACAAGTCACGTTAACTGTTATACCTTTATCCAATCGCAATAGTAGAATGAGAGGCTTGTTTATAGCGCAGTAATACAGCCAATCGCAATGCATGCTAGTATGTGATTTAAGTGAATATGAACAATGACACAACTTATTTAAACAGTGGTTAACCCATTCGTTGGGGATGATCCGTGCGAAATGAACATTTAAGTTGTAAAGTGCGTGGGTAACTGAGATAATTCATAATTAACCATGTAAATTGAAAATGGCGTGCTTAAACTATGTGATGAATTAAATGTCATTAAAAACGGTTTTCATGAACACGTCATGCAGTAACTAGAATAAGGTACGGCGTAAAATAACAAGTTGACTAATCTCGACTAACATGAACTACCTTGATATTTTCTCAAAATTAAAGTTTACGTGCCAAAAAATAAATAATTGGGAATGAGAAGTTTTATGATTTTCGTCATTGAACATCCTAATTTAAGCGGAAAATGACTTGAGTATAGTAAAAATGAAATCACGAAAAAAGAATAGCTTACTAACCTTCCTTATTTCTTTAATGGAAACAAACTACATGTTTTTTGCCTTATACTATGTTGGTGAAACCCAACAAACCATGTTTGCCACTGGTGTATTTTATAAACCTCCGTATCCACGAAGGGTCATCGTCAATGCTTTTGCACGTGCGCCGATTACTACCGAGTGAGACTCGCTTTGTGAAAACGGGGTTTAATGCATGTACGTAAAGCGTCGTTCCAGATAACCATGTGCAATCCGCACAGTCTAATCTGGGACGACATTTTCCGCATTTATGATATTTTTCGTTCGAGGAACGTATGTTCTTAGCAAAAATCCAGTTTAGGCGGAAAGTGCAATCCCTGATTAGCCTGTGCGAACTGCACAGGCTAATCTGGGACAACACTTTACGCACATGTATTGAACCACCTTTTCACAGAGCGAGGCTAACGAGTATATTCGTCAGTTTCGACATCAAACCTGAACTTAGCTGGTTCAACATTATAAATCTATGTACTTAAAAACCTTGAAAAACAATGACATTAGATAAACAGAAAGATTTTGCCAACTGTTTTTCTGCAACTGCTCAAATGTTATTAAGTAAAGTGCTGCTTCATTAACTTGTTTTTATAAAAACACAAAAAGCTACAGTATATTCGTATGTGAGGCAGGTAAGGGGAGGCAGTCGTATTAAGTATCGTACGACTAATAAAAGTTACGATGCAGTTTTCGAAGACGTAAAGTAACCAAGCACGTGCCATAATGATCAGTTTATTTCGGGATATCTTTTTTTTCCTGTCAATATATTTCATTTTAGAAACACAAACACTAAATGCATATATTTGTTGTGAGGTAAATTGATGCCGTAACTTGAATTTCTCGTGCTATCTGTGATTATGAATTCATAAGAACAGAACATATATTTATTACGACTTTTACATATTACATCGTCAGTCTTAACCATATTATAATATACATATCAAACGGTCATGTGAGAAGAAAGTTACACTTTCTAACATAATTTATGACAGTGGTGTAAAAACACAAAATAGTCGCATTTTTACAAAGTATCTATGTGACAAGGTGGCAATCAGCTAATACGCAGTTTATATTTATGGAAAATAAACTAAAATAAAAGATTGAGTATTTAACGTATATCATGTGGATTATCATGCTAATAAATAGAAGGAAATAGCCTTCATATATTACATGAGTTTAATAAGACTGGTGGCGTGCATTCTTATTGCCGATATGCATCTAAGAATGCGAGCTGTGTGGAATGACATTGACATTTTGCGCGTCTTATCTTGGCTATTATGTTCCGAATAGTTTATGGCATGACATTAAAATGTACTTTCACAACTATTCCTTCCGTGAGATTTGAAATAAGGCACATGTTTTCATTATTCAAATCATATGCGAAGTAACAGATACGTGTCTCTTTTGTTGCAATCATAACATATGTATTCAGACATTTGGTAGCCACCGTAAATCAGTATACTGAATAAGAGGGGCTCACTGGCCCTTAATCACCTTTAATTCTGTAAAGTAATGAAGCGTGTGCACGATATCCTATGTACGTGTAATGTCATGCACGCGTATGGCCGTTTGATCCGTCAGAAGTAGCCGTGCCTTCCCACAGCGAGCACAATAGCACAGTAAAAAGTGTCTAGGACACTTTAATAATATTAAAAAACTATTTTGCCCGGTAGCCGCCACATTGCGACAAACGTTAGAACTTACGCACCAACACTCTTTATTTGATGATCTGTTATCTGGTTACAGCAGGAAACGCGGATGCAAAGCCGGTGTGTTATCTGGTTACAGAAGGAAACCCGCATGCCTACCCGCTGCTCCGCTGCGACACCGTCACCATAGTAACGCGGGCGGAGTGGGGCGCCAATGCGTGCAAGTCGGTCAACTACATGGGCACGCCTGTCAGCGTCGTCTTCATCCACCACACGGCGATGAGTGAGTGTCACACGCAGGATGCGTGCGCAGAAGAGATGCGCGTCATACAGCGCTTTCATCAGGTGGACAGAGGTGCGTGGTTAGGGGTATTTGTTTTGGGGTATTTGCATTTGTTTCTTTTTGCATTGGGGGTATTTGTATTTGTTGTTTTTTTGTATTAGGGATATTTGTTTTCTCGTGAAACAATGCAGTCGTAAGATTAGCATAGGTTCTTGTGTGTATATGCGAGTTGTTAATTTTACAACTCTTTCGTAAGTTAGATAGACCTTTATTGGGTATGATGTATGCAAGATGAAATGGTGAAATAAACTAACCATTTCGAAATCCGAAAAACTAGCGAAATCGGTATTTCTGTAACGCGAATAATAATATAATCAGCGGCAATTAACCGGTTTATACGAGACAGTTATGTCTTAATGGAAACAAATACGGTACAACACATTAATTCTCCGTTTAAGGTTACTCCTGCAATACCACTGTACATACAGTAGTAAATTGCTGTAAGTGATTCCTTAAAAATATATTATTCATAATCTTCTTGCAGGTTGGGATGACATCGGGTACAACTTTTTAATAGGACAGGACGGTCGGGCCTACGAAGGCCGCGCCTGGGACCGGATTGGAGCGCACACAAAAGGCTGGAACGACGTAGCGATTGCCTTCTCCATTATGGGCGATTTCAGTAACAAGCTCCCGAACGCTGCGGCCTTGGACGCCGTTAAAGCCATGATCGACCTCGGGATCAAACTCGGAAAGATCACCCCGAACTATAAACTGTACGGCCACAGGGACGCTGGCACCACGGAGTGCCCGGGGCAGACGCTGTATGAGCTGATTCGAACCTGGGACCATTTCGGTCGCGTTGGCGACCAGCCTCCCGTGAAACCCACGCCAATTCCTTACCGCCCCACGGCGTCCACCGGTGGCAACTATTGACAACAAATATTCCGTAGGATGTACGAGTAATTAAAAAGTACAAGTGATCTGTTTTATCACATTTATAATGTTTATTACTATTACTGTTTATTACTAGATCTTCGATCTAACGTACATTAAATAAATCCGTTGCCGCAACAGGGTTGCGTCGACCTAACGTCGAGCTTGCGTCAATACTTTTGTAGAAAACTTGCGTCGGACCTACGGTGACCGTGCGTCTTGTTCACGATCGCAAGGTCGCCGCAACCGACGCAACCGACCATAGCGCGAGATTTTAGAGGGAATTGTTGGCTTGTTTTGCAGTTTGTGGTTAAATTGATAAATGCAAGCATCGTTGCTAAAGAACTCCAGTATAAAACAAGGATGACATGAAAGAAAGAAACAAAAATAAAACAAGTTAACCGCATCTGGGCTCGAACAACTGACCTTTATATTAAAAGGTTAGGTTGAATGAGTAAGATTCTTTTTTTTTTTTTTATTCAATATCATACATACAATGTAAACATGTATATGATCATACAACATAGTGATTGTACAAAGCAATAAAGTCCAGACATGTTATACAAGATATGCTAATATATATTTATTTTTTTAGAGAGAAAAGAAAAGAACAACAGAGGAATAGTTATGAAAAATGATGAGTTGTATAAAGTCGGAAGAAAGCATACTGGACTTGTGTGTTTTGTTGTATATTCACAATAATCTTGTCAGATAAAAAAAAATAAAAAAAAATAAACAAAACTATTTTAGAGAGATAAACTAATATTAGAATGAAATGTATTTAAGTGGACAAAACATTATGAGAATTTTATCCGATTCCATTTTTGTTCAAAGATTTGTAATGTGTCATTACTGAGGGCTATTTCTTTCTCAATCTGTATTTTTAGTTTAAGACTATGGACAAAGCAATTAAAATTTGGTACTTGTTTTTTGTACTTCATGTTTAAGATAAAATATTTCATCAATATAACCATAAAATTCACAATATTATTACAGTCTATTGATTTCAATGAGTTAATTTCGAAACTTACATTTAAGAAAGATAGTTTAACGTTTAGTTGATGTTGTTCAAGAAAGGATATTAATTGATTCCAAATAGTCTGGATGTGTTTGCACTCCCAAAAAAAATGTTCTATAGTTTCAATGTTTTCACTGCAGAAGTCACACAGATTTGAGTTAGATAATTTGCATTTAAAGAGATATTTATTTGTAGCTATAATTCTATGGATGTATTTATATTGAAAATTTCTCAGTGTGCTTTCAATTGTTGCTTTATATGGCATGGTAAATATGTGTTTCCAATTAAGCTCATTTTCTCCAAAAAGGACTTGCCATTTATTTTGGATTTTGGAGTTTTCTGTAGGGTTTTTAATTTGTAGTGTGTAGAATATTTTATTTATTTTGTTTTTTCTTCCAAGTATGTTTTCTACAAATGTTGTTTGAGTACATGGTGTATTATTTGTATTGATTTCAGATTTAATATGTATGGGTATGCTTTTGATGAGTGTAGTACTTCAGAAAATTATTTGAAGGTATTCCGTATATGTAGCATATATTATCAAAAGAGTAGAAATCCTTAATTCTGTAGTCATATAATTGGTCGACATATTTAATGCTTCGTTCAAACCAGTCTTTATAGAAAAACGTCTTATTGTTTGAAGTTATGTCTTTATTGTTCCATAAAATTGTTTTACTGCTGGTTTGGGTTTCTAAGTTATGAGTGACATCACTCCATGCTGATAGAACATCAGACAGAAATATGTTTTCGTCTGCAATTTCATGTAAGATAGTATTGCTGATGTTACATTCAAAGAGTAAGGAGTCACCATATTTTTTTAGGATTTTCTGGTAGAATAATTTCCATTTACTCGTATTGGTATTATCTAGGTATCGTTTAACCCAGCTGCATTTGACTGCATTCAAGAATGAGTCAATGTTCGTTAATTGGATACCTCCATTTTCTACAGATTGAATTAACTGAGTTCTTTTTATTTTATCAGGCTTACCGTCCCATATGAAATTGAATATTGCTGATTTTATATCGTTAATAACATCATTTGGTGGATTTGGGAGAACTGTTAATACATATATAAATTTAGGAAGTGCAAACGTTTTCAATACTGTGTTTTTTCCGATTAGTGTAAGTTTACGATGATGTCATGATTTTAAGCAGTTTTTAAAATTCTGTAATTTAGGTAGTATGTTTTTAAGAACCGTATCCTTTTCATTATTTGTGAATGTAATTCCTAACGTTGTGGCTTCATCGGATGTCCAATTAAATTTCATTTCTTTTTAATATTGAACATTACTTTGTTTTAATTTACCTACTCGTAACACAGTACATTTACTTTTGTTTAGTTTAAGACCCGATGTCATTCCGTAAAGGGTTAGCGACTCTATAAGGTTATGGAAAGAATCGTAATTGTTATTTAAAAAATAAGTTGCATCGTCAGCAAATAGGGATTGTTTGATTTCTTCGTCAGGTTCTAGTGATATGCCTTTTATGTGTTTATTTGATTGGATGTGATGTGATAGATACTCGATGCAAATAATAAATAGCGATGATGAGAGTGGACATCCTTGTCGAACCCCTCGTTCGATGTTAAAACTGTTTGAAAAGAAGCCATTGTTAATGATTATACTGTTAATATCGGTATAGAATAGTTTGACCCATTGAATGAGGCTTTCACCAAAGTTCATATTTTCTAAGCAAGAGAACATAAATGAATGATCAAGCGAATCGAATGCCTTTTCAAAGTCTGCAAAGAATATTAGACCAGGATTATTTGAATTGTTGAAATAGTTTATGCATTCTTGGATAAGACGAACGTTTTCACCAATGTAACGTCCGTTTATGAAACCAGATTGAGATTTTGAAATGATTGATGGTAATTTTTTTTTTATTCTGTTTGCTATACTTTTAGTTGCAATTTTATAATCATTGTTTAGTAAACTAATCGGGCGCCAGTTTGATAAGGATTCTAAGTTTTTTCCAGGTTTTGGAATAAGTGATATAATACCTTGTTTTTGTAGCGTGGTTAAGTTTTCATTGTTAAATGAATAGTTAAGTGAATTAATTAGATGTGTTTTTATATCATTCCAGAATATTTTATAGAATTCGATTGTGATTCCATCAGATCCTGGGCTTTTGTTATTTTGCATTTCTTTTACAGCTAATCCACATTCATATTCATTAAGCATCGTCGCACAGTTTTTTTTCTCCTGGTTTAAAGCGTGATTTTTTTTTTTAAAAAGGGTGTTATTTTCAACATTTTTTCGTTTATAGAGGGTTTCGAAAAATAAACGTTGTTCTTCTAATATTTGAGTTCTGTTTGTTATATCTTTGCCATTGACTACTAATTTGTGTACAGTTTTTTGTTCACTTCTACGTTTTTCAATGTTTGCGAAATATTTTGTATTTTTTTCATTGTGTTCAACATGCTGTGCACGCGCTCTTAGTAAAATTCCATTGATATGTGTATGATAGATTCCATCTAATATTTGTTTTTTTAATGTTATTTCATTTTCAATGTCGGTGGTATCATTTGTGTTTGTTTGATACAATTGTTTTTCAAGTGTTTCAATGGTTTGGATTGTTTCAGTTTCAAGTTTGCGTGTTTCTTTTTGTTTAAATGATGTGTATCTAATTGTTGTGTTACGTATATTTCCTTTTATTACTTCCCATAAGGTGTTTGGGTTTGCATCTTTATTATTTTGAACTGTATTTAATATTTCCTGTTTTATTTGTGTTTGATATTGTGTATCTAATAAGATGCTGTTATTAATTTTAAAGTATCCTGGGCCTCTTTCAGGTTGTATATTGTGCACTTTAAGTTCAACTAGGGAGTGGTCAGTCATAAATCCTGGTTTTATGTTACATGTGTCAATAATGTTGCAAAGAGATTCAGATATTAAAAAATAGTCTAATCTACAAAGTATTGTTGGTTTTGTGTTTGAGTGCCAGGTGAATTTGCTTTCGTTTGGGTATACTGTACGCCAGATATCTATCATATTGTAGTTTTCAATTATGTTATTTAAAATGTTTCTATTTTTAGTATGAGTATAAAGGTTTCCATTCTTTTTATCTATTAATGGGTTCAGGACAGTATTGAAATCACCACCGATTATAATATTTCTATCTTGGTTATTAATTATAAAGGATTGTAATGTTTCGTAAAATGTGGAATCGTCTATGTTAGGGCCGTAGACGTTGATTAATGTTATTTGTGTTTCGTGTATTTTGATATCTATACTTGCTTGTCTGCCAATTATTATTTCCTTAAAGTTATCGACTGTGACCCCTATATTATTTTTTATCAGAAAGGCAATGCCTTGTTTATTAGTATGTTCTCCACTGAGATAGATTTCTCCGTTCCATTCATTTTTTAAGGTTTGTGCTAAAGTAGGTGACAAATGACATTCTTGTAAAAGACATATACTATATTTTTTTTTCGTCTAACCATTTGAAGATTTTTATTCGTTTGTCTTTATTGTTTAATCCTTTAACATTTAAAGTACATAATTTAATCATTTAAGTATGTGGAGGGTGATGTGACTAGTAGTTTGTATGTGCTTGTCCAGTAAGTTTCTATTTTAAAATATGTCCAGTTGGTTTCTCTTATAGGACATAAGATGTCCATACATACAAACAAAAATAGAAAACAAAAATTAGGAATACAAAAAGATGAATATTGAGTAAGATTCTTAACGTAAATCGATCTATTGATGAATAGGAGGGAAATATTAATCTTCTGTTACGAAAGAAAGCTTAAATAAAATGGTCATATAATTGTTTCTTAACAACATCTTTTAACAACTTTATGAAGACGTTCCCAGTAAAAGTTTCCTTCTGTTTAAGTGCAAGTTAAAATATTGTTAAAAGCACAAACTGTGTTAACAAATATAGTACACCAGTACATACATATAGAATTATGTTGTCTACAACCACGTGAGACTATTACTATTTTCAAACCTTTACGATCCAACATTAAACTCCCAAAAAATATATCAAGCAAACATTTCTTGATATCACTATCAATAATCCGTTTTCAATCATGTCAAAAGCGTTTTTAAACTTTAAACAAATCTTTGTATCGCTCACAATGGCAGGTCTTATCTTCAAAACGTTGACATGGCTTATCGAGCTTGTTAATGTTTTAAACAAATTCACGCAACACGCTCAGCTGAGCATTGAACCTCAAGCCCACGTACACTGCGTTGACATCCTATATGTAGCGAGGGATGATTTAAAACTTAATAACCTAACGCGGTCGCTGAAGCTGAAAAAAGATATTTTAAAAAACCTTGACCCGTTATGATTAAACGTAAAGTATCGTTTTTTAAATACTAATGCGGCTGCAGTTACTGCTACTGTTGTTTCTACTAATACTACATCAGCAACAGCAACAACTACTACTTCTACTACTGCTGCTGCTGTTGCTGCTACTACTTCTACTACTACTACTACTACTACTACTACTACTACTACTACTACTACTACTACTACTACTACTTCTACTACTACTACTACTTCTACTACTACTCCTACTACTACTACTTCTACTACTACTACTACTACTACTACTACTACTACTACTACTACTACTACTACTACTACTACTACTATACATGATCCGTTATGATTCAACGTAAAGTATTGTTTTTTAACTACTAATGCTGCTGTAGTTACTGCTACTGTTGCTTCTACTAATACTTCATCAGCAACAGCAGCAACAACTACTTCTACTACTGCTGTTTTTGTTGCTGCTGCTGCTACTACTTCTACCACTTATACTACTACTTCCGCTACTACTACTACTACAACTTCCACTTCTACTACTACTACTTCTACTACTACTACTACTACCACCACCACCACCACCACCACCACCACCACCACCACCACCACCACCACCACCACCATCGCCTCCGCCGCCGCCGCCGCTATAAAAATCTTAAGTTTTACTTTGAACGACCGTTATACTCGTAAAAGCAAGTTACACACAACTCATTATCTTTAAACCCGATATCTGTTTGTACAATATGAATGTTTAATGTATGAAAACTGGTTGTTGTAAAAATTGAACTTCATTGCTGTTAAATAGTGGGATTCCTTTTGTGCAAACAGTTTTATCTTACATATGTGCTAATATGTACATATTAAGTATTTATATTTTACTTGTGTGGTATTATCTACATAAAGAGATCCAGTATTATTATGTTCCTTTCAATACAGATCTTTTTCATATTTTACAAAATCTCAATTTATTCATTTAAATTTTACTTGTAACCTTGATTGATGACCTTGACATAGGGGCCTGCTTTTCACGCAGCAATCTGCATCATCATTCATTCACCTTTTGTTAAATATTTGAAAGTTATTTAAAAATATCTAAATACGCCCTTTGTCTTGAAATATGACTTTGACTTTGAACTTGGAACTAGGTACCTATTGCGCGCGATTCTCCATCTTATCATCGTTATTACTTTTGACAAGTTATTTGAACATCAATACGTGCTGAACAAACTTATGCTCTGCACAAAGTGTCAAATAATTATTTCATAAATATGAACTTTGACATTATATTGTGACTTTGATCATGGACCAATTGACCTTTGGTCATTGCGAAAAACACTCCATCTCATCATACAGGTAGTCTTATTTATAAGACGCGCAAAGAATTTAGAGATACTTTTTATATGGACTAAATTTTTTGGAACGTCTTATCGGCGAAGTACCAATTACGTGTTGGAATTAAACCAGAAAGTTTAGATTTTCATCAATTTGCGTAAAATTGCAAAATCACATTACCAACTCATACAGTTTTAGTGGAGAAGTACCTCAAATATCGTAGAATTGAAGTTAGAAAGGCATTCATTCTTCAGTTAAACTTCTGCTTAATTCGCAATAAAATCACTGTCTTCTCGCCATGCTAAGAAACATATATAAATATGAATTAATCAGAAGAAGGCATTACGGTGTAACTTGTACGCGTAAATTTTATTTAACATGAGCTTTTAACACCGACTTTTACCTTAGTGGATCTAGTATGCTTTGTCGATTTAATAAGCATATGTTCAAAACAGATACGGTGCAGTTTCTATTCACTGTTCTTAGTTTCAGCAACTTTTTATGCATGTCTTTTTCACACCTCTGTCTGTGTTGTTGTATGTACTTTCAATATACGTTGCATAGGACCGTATACTGTACGATCTGTATCACTATTATTTACTATTATTTATGTACCGTATACAAATAAAATATGCTATTTATTTCAGAACTTGCAAAATTTTAATTGTCACTTTAGAAAAAACAACAATGCTCAATTTATCCAGAAAAAAAGTATAATAACATCGCTTTACTATATAACGCTCTGCGCTCATAATAGACGAACGCAAACAGTATTTTCCGCCGTTTATTCTTCACATTTAAACCACATGGTTTACACCGAGGCTGTGTTATCGATTAATATCTACAGAGCGAGCGAATCGAGAGATATTGAAAATTTGAATAGAGGTTGGATTTAAATTGCTCAGGCGTGCAAAATTCATAGTGTCATTAAATAATTTTTACGGAACATTAACGAGAAATGAATTCTCTACACAGGTATGTAAATATTATTGCAATCCGTTGATATCAAGTGTCTGATATCGGGGCTTGAATGTTGCGCACAAAATACTTGCGCAACAATATAGACAAAGAAGGAAAACTTTCCACCATTGTTTTGGTCTTTCCCCCGTTGTACGCTCCAAATATTACCAATATAAAAAGTAGCTAAATATTTTAGAGCTTCAACAGGTTGGACTAATCAGACAGGTGAAACTTTCCACCATTGTTTTGGTCTTTCCCCCGTTGTACGCTCCAAATATTACCAATATAAAAAGTAGCTAAATATTTGAGAGCTTCAACAGGTTGGACTAATCCGACAGGTGACTTTGTTGAATTAAAACAAATACATAAGTTTGACCATTGACCATACAATTTAATATCAATTCACTTTCTTAAGGAGTTATTATATGTTTGTCAAAATTACTGTTCACAAATTCAACTAGGACTAAATGTTTTCTTAACGTACTGGTTTTGATCAAATACCTTAAATATTAGTGCCTCACATCAGCGAAATAGTACAAATACAGAAGTAAGTAATAAAAAATACTTTCTAAACCTTATGGTAATATAAAACCCTTTGAAGTTCAAGCACTTATTTCCAATCTTGTCATTGGTTTATTTGTTTTATATAATTCGTTTTAGAGAGTTTGCATATAGTGATAAATGTGTAAGAACAGTATTTGACACATCGCACATGCATTGGACCTCATGTCTACCACATCATTGTGGGGTGTTGTTTCGTTTGAAGGGCGCGTTGAGTATAAATGTCCATTGCCCATCATAATGCTTTGGCGAAATAATTCGCCTTACTGAACACATAATAAGTTCCTGATTATGTTGCAATAAACATTTGTTGGTAAATGACATGCATGCACATGAAAACCATGTGTATAACTATTAGCTGAAATTGACTTATGTATTGCTCAACAAATCTCAATAGCTGTATAGACTGATCCAGATTATGCCACGTAATAATAAACAACCGTCTGCATTAAATCTTTCATTTAAGCGATCCACGCATTGCTTACAATTGATGTCGCGTAATGGGTATGGTGTCCGCCTACCGACCGACATGTCATGGGTTCGATCCTACCTGAGGGATCCTTCTTTAGATAGCCCCCAAAGACACCAAGTATTGGTTCAAGCCAGCAAACGGACTCGTTTAATTAAGCCTTATGCTTTAGATATAATGGGGCTAAATTAAATGGGTTTAAATTAATTTACGAATAAAAAAAGCAAAAACAACAAAAACACTTAAAATTATTCAATCGTTTCGCTTTTACAACGCTTTATAATTTTACCAATTTCTAATGTTGAGTACTAAGAAACGAAACGAAATTTTCAGGATAAATTTACTTTATTATTCTCAATTTGCTTGCAAATGTACAAAGCTCTATTATTTATCGAATATGTGTCAACAAGTTCCAAAATTGTAATGTTTTCAATCTATTAACAAGTCCCTTTAACATGCGTATATTAAGCAATCTCAAGCAATATTCAAACAATCTCATCCTAATCACTTTAACTTAAGGTGCATCAGGTAACCTTCAAAATCAACGTAGTCCATGCAGAGTGCATTATTATGTTGTTTGACAGTAAATAAAAAGTAATTTTAATGTTCAAGCACCGATATAAAAATGGCGACATTTTGTATCAGACATTTTGTATCAGGTGCCTAAAAAGCACAGTACACGTAAACTTAAAAAAGATTTTTCCGCGATTATTTATATAAACAAATGGCCCCAGATAGTCAACTCGCGAAATATTAAGCCAGACACAAAACACTTATATTGACACAAACAGCATATGTCAAACATAAATGTGTATGCATCAACGTTTTCTTAAATATATATTTGGAGAAAACTTAGAAAATCATAATTAATAAGAAACGTTCAACCTGTAAGTACGGGATATCGAGGCATTGAAAAAAACACACATGTAAATGTACAATAAAAAAGGTACAAAACATGTACAACCAATTATGAAACATTAATGCTTAACAAATACAAAGTGCGCTGTAAATGAACATTGACATTAAAATCATGTTTCACAAGATGCATAATTAATCTTGTACCTAGATGTAAAGTTTTGACACACTTATGCATTGGTTTAGGCCTTTTGAGTATTCTGCTGTATTGCGCATAAATAATATGACTACAGCGACTGAGTAAGTTGTATTATATAGCATTAATAACTGCTTCTAAACATTTCATTTGATTCGCATGTTGGTATTAATCGACCTACAAGAGTAACGTTAGAATTTAGTTTGTAATAAGTATAATTTCATACAAGTAATACAAAATATTTATGCACAACTATATTTGATCGGCGATTAAGCTAAAATAAGTGACCAGCGTCAAGTACATGGGCGCAACCCATCCAATTATAGTACCAGAACCGCTTAGGTCCGAATAAGATTTGCCATGGCGATCGCAGCGATGGAAAGACTGAGCAGGATGCGGAAAACAATTCCATCAGCATCTACAGCAAGTACAGGCTCTACAAGTCCCTCGTAGTCTCCATCCTACTCTACGGCTGCGAGACATGGACGCTTCACGTAACATTTGAACATTAAAAAGCACAGCCAGATTCACAAGCTACCATAACATATGATTATCCTTTAAAAAACATGCATGTGAAAAAATACATATAAAAATGCAGTTATACCACTGTGTACGTGCATCTTGATATACAGTATATAGTGTTGCGGAATCTCTTCAATTTGAAGCACGAGATCAACTTAATTTCATTGAGTTACATACAGATAATACAACTAATATTCACGTGTAAAATTCATTTGAATAAAGTATTTACAAAATGTTATTTTTGAAAAACATGGTGTAAAAAGCTGACTTGATAGCAAGCAACCATTATTTACACTGTTGTCTTGGTAAAGAGCGAAAATGAATACTGTTTGATGGGCAGAATTTGTAGCCAGCGATGATGACTATTGCTGACTTAGTAAATAGTGATGGCGATAATGGTTTGCATTGCTGATGTGGAAATCCGTGATGACCATGGTATACGCTGCTGACTTGATTAACCGCATAAGCACCAGATTTGCGCAGTTACAAGCGATACTATTGCAATGCTTATTTAGTAACCCATGTATGTCGACCATAGTTTGCAGAGCTGACTTGTAAATCTGCAAAAATGACTATTGTTTGGTGACTTGGTAATCCGCGATGAAGACCTTGGTTTGCGTTGCTGGCTTGATAAACCACAATGACGAAAGATTGTTGTTTTCATTGCTGACATTGTTACCCGATATGATTGCGCTGCTTACTTTGCTATCTGTGATGACGACTAATGATTGCTTATCTGGTTACCCGCGATGGCTACTATGGTTTGCGGCCAATGATTTCGCTGCTGAATTGATAACCCTCAATGACAGCTATGGTTTGTACCACTGTCCTGGAAATTAGAATGGTGATCATGGTTTGCGCTATTGATTTGGTACCCGACATGACGAATATCGTTTGCTCTGCATTTTAAG
This sequence comes from Dreissena polymorpha, assembly GCF_020536995.1. Classification (NCBI taxonomy): domain Eukaryota; kingdom Metazoa; phylum Mollusca; class Bivalvia; order Myida; family Dreissenidae; genus Dreissena; species Dreissena polymorpha. The sequence goes on along the minus strand of NC_068363.1, from coordinate 69,868,637 downwards.
TAACCCGCGATGGTGACCATTGCGTTAATGACTTGATAATCCTTGGTGACGACCATAGTTTCTCCTGCTTAATTGGCAACCCGCGATGACGATGGCGATCATTATTTTCGCTGCTGACTTGGTTACCCGCAACAACATCCATTCATTTAAGACTTGACAACCCGCGACATGACCATGGTTGCGCTGTTGTGTTGGGAACGCCCCATGATAACCATGGTTTGCGCTCCTGCCGTAGTAATCCTGCGTCCACAACTATAATGTGCGCTGCTTACTGTATAACCACTGTTTGCGATGCTGACGAGATTACCCGCAGTCACGAACATTTTTGGCGCTGCTGACTTTTTAACCGACATGAAGACCATGGTTTGCGTTCTTAACTTGTTTTCCTGTGAGATGATCATGGTTGTCACTGTTGACTTGTCAATACGCCTTGTCGACTTGGGTGTGCACTGCTGACGTAGTAACCCGCAAGATGACCTATACTTGAGGAACCAAGTAGGTCTCGTGTAAAAGAATTGATTTTAAACGCGGGTAGGGTGTTTTGCGTCACTTATATCAGTGCAACATCGTCAACAGCCTCAGGCTACACGCTTCTTGTACTCGTTTCTCGCAACATCTCAAACCGCTCCGTATGAAAATTAAAGACGCATAGTTCATGTTCCACATGTCACATGACAACATGTGTTACTGTAAAACAAACCAATTGTATTCGAACAATCATTACGATCAGCTTTAATATTATTTGAATATTCACATTGCATCACGTGTGCTTCTGCACTTGATTTAATTAATCGATATCATCAATACTTTCAGGTCTAATTGCAAATGTTAAGTTACATGAATCTGTTTTGTTAATGCTCAATTTTTGTCGCGTAAAAGATTTTTTTTTAAATTGTCAATATCAATAACCTTCAGACCCCTTATATCACGTAATCTTTTTAACAGTTCTATACTGCCGTTTTCCACTGATATCCAGATATTAGACAGGTCACGTGACAATATGTCAGATCGCAAGTCTGATAGATGAATATGATTATCATCTGCACGAGCTTCTTCACATGGCCGCAATACAACATTATCCAGCAGACAATGTTCAATGTGAGCGTATGAAGACAGTGTGATCAACAAGCTGCACAGCCACTCAGAAGAACATTCGCATTCGAAAAGACTAACACCCTGTAATGAAGCAGGCAGCTTGAGGTCACATCGACCCGTATAGGTCCCGCACAAATAAAGCTTCGTGCGTTTGTTGAGCGTAGAAAGAATCTCTGATACTAATGAGAGACAATCAGCCTGACCCAGGTATAGGTTCCCTATACTTGTATCACGTAAAATTTCCTTCAGTTCCAAACTGCCATTGTGCACTTTTATCCCGATATTAGACATGTCACGTGTCACTATGTCAGATCGCAAGTCTGATAGATGTATATGATAACTATCTCCACGATCTTCTTCACATAGCTACAATACAACATCCCACAGATGGCACTGGACAGGATGACGTAATAAAGACAGCGTGATCAACAAGCTACACAGCCACTCAATTGAACATTCGCATTGAAGTAGAAGTACAGTCTGTAATGATGCAGGCAGCTTGAGATCACATCGACCCGTATAGGACCCCCTCAAAGAAAGCGTCGTGAGTTTGTTGAGCGTATGAAGAATCTCTGATGCTAATGAGGCACAATCAGCCCGACACAGGTCTAGGAACCCTATACTTGTATCACGTAAAATTTCGATCAGTTCCAAACTGCCATTGTGCACTGATATCCCGATATTAGACAGGTCACGTGACTCTATGTCAGATCGCAAGTCTGATAGATGTATATGATTATCACCTCCACGAGCTTCTACACATAGCTGCAATACAAAATCCCACAAATGACATACGGCAGGATGACCTAATGAAGACAGCGCGATCAACAAGCTGCACAGCCACTGAGAAGAGCATTCGCATTCGACAAGACTTACATGCTTTAATGAAGCAGGCAGCTTGAGATCACATCGACCCGTATAGGCCCCGCACAATAAAAGCTCCGTGAGTTTGTTGAGCGTGGGAAGAAACTCTGATGCTGATGATGCACAATCAGCCGTTTTCAGGCATAATTTTCCTATAGATGTACATCGCAGAAAATTAAACAGATCATTATTTCCGTGTCGCTCGACTAGGACTATTGTTTTCATGTCAATTGACAATAATTCCGGTAGCAATAGTTGCGTGTTGGTTTCAGTTACATTAACTTGTTGCAAGAAGAAAAACACATCGTCTTTTAATGACGATAAGTGCACTAGTAACCGTGTTAGAAACACAGCAGTGCATGTACAGTTCACCAAACTTATTTTTCGTATTGTGTCAGGAGAACTATGTCTTCCGAGAAAGTTGAGTCTTCTATCTTCAAAAACGTTAATTGAGACAGGGTCGGAAATATTTCAGAAAATGATGAAACATTAATTGACCCGATAAAGTGTAGCTCCTGTATGCTCGTATGATATAATGCTTTATTTATTTCCGGAGTTACTCTCATCTTTACACGTTTAAGACTATGTTTGGATTGTTGTATGGCTGTCAGTATTTCGCTTGTTTTTTAGAACATTACTTTCTAAAATAAGTGACCGAACGTCTGATTTGTTGGACAATAGAAGTATCTTTCAAACATTTGAATCGCACTCAGTAAGATACGTATCAAATGTAAAGTCTGTACAATGCAGGCAAATGTCCTTCGCACCGCTGGCCTTTGCTTCTTTGTAACCAGCGATGATCATGCGCTAGAATAAGACTGACAGTGAAAGGCAACGAGCGTTGTGTTTCATTTGATTATTACTTGATCTTAAAGCGTTTCTCTGTGTGAAACTGTGTTTATGTAATGCCAATACATGTTCGTTACAAAACACTCCCTTTACGTACTCGCTCAATCCGTGGTTTATGTCGTCGAGGAACTTGACGTCAGCCAGACGGGTTAACAGTTGATTAGCTTTCTTACACTCTAGCCCACACAGATAAATGATTGTCTCGCTCATTTCTAACACATTGTATTCAGATTCTATTTGGAAATTGGCAATACAGTCTTGATTTGAATTCGCAATATGGTATGCAGCCATGAACTCTAGCACTGTCTCGTGTACAAATGAAAACTGTGCATCCTGATCTACTTCTGAGGAGCTGCATCTTTTCGTTAAAACACCAGCACGGAGACAAAATTCCAACTGAACTTCTGACATGTAGTTCAATAATTCCCGTTCGGCGAACACAAGTGATTTGTTTGAAAACGTCAAGTAAAACGTGGCCTTCGCAAGCGAATCAAAAATATCGATCTGCTGCTGAATGAAACGTGTATTGGATAAGCACTGAAAAGAACTTCCTTTCTGAAAATATCCCTTTCTTGCATTTGCAGTCTTAAAGAGTACGTCTAGGAGAATACAATTTATTTCACACAATGAACCACTAACCTTATAGTTCATCCACAAATTGACTAACAGAGTAAGCCGCCAGGGTGACGTAAGGAAATGGCTCGTTAACGTACGTACGTCATGAATTCAGTGTGTGTCTTTACATTACCAGTCTGGAGACTGTGTATTATTTTCTTTGCAAGCTCTTTTGAATCAATTATTCCGTCAATTTCTATTAAACTGTTAATTTCGGAATCTTTGATTCGCTCATCCGCCATTTTCCATGGCCGTGATGTTATTACAGATATGCACTCTGTATAACATTGAGCCAGTAACGGTATGACGCATTTATTCAAACGATCAACCCATTCATTAAGCCCATCCATAGTTACTAAGCATGTCTCTCGTTCCAATATTTGTGGTTAAAGCTTAACGGTTTCTTCGCGTTTAGCATCAGTATAAAGCATGTGGATTATTTCTGTTTTGATCATCTCTATAACCTCTCGTTGGTCTGTTGCATCTCTTAGTGATATTTGAAAGAGAAACTGGAACTCTGTCAATGTATCGACATCACTAAATATAGGTTTGTGATCATGATTGTGCACAGATACTGCATCACACCAGTCAAGCGCCAGTTCAGTAAGGAATGTGGTTTTACCCATCCCGGATTCTCCTTGCACAAATACACCGCTATTGAGCTTTTCATCTTTGTAATGTTAATCTTTATATTGATGAACAACGTTTTCCGTTTTCGTTCGAGATCCATCTTTCTCAATTAAAACGTTGCTCAATTTCGGTTGCACAAAGACATCCCAAATGGGTTTATCACGACCGGCCCTCAGTGGTGAAACAGACACAGTATTCTTCTTAGTCGTATAGAACTGTATTAACCGTTCACGAAAGTCTGAAATAATAAAATAAACCTGAGATCAACATATGGAACATTCCAGTGAAAAGTAGTTTTTAATTGTAGATTAAATAATAATAATACCAATACAAAAAGAAATGAGAGGCCCAAAGTCGCTCACATGAGATACAAAGGAACTGACCTGTCCTTTGCGGCCCAAAATATCATTAGAATAAATGTTCTATCCAAGTCTCATGAACAATGAACTATAAATTGCCTTCTGGTGGCCATGTTTTTCAACAGACCAGAACTATTTTTGAACTCATCTACACATGTTCTGACCAAGGTTCATGTAGAATGGACAATACATGTGTTTTTAGAGTATTAACAAGTTTTTTACAATGGCCATATAAGGAAACATGCCCAGCCCCCTGGTGACCATGTTTTTCAATTTACCGAAACCATTTTTTAACTCGGCCATGATATTATAGGGACAAATCTTCCCGCAAAGTTTCATGAAGATCTGACAATAAATGAGGCCTCTACAGTGTTAAAGAGTCAAATATTCATGAGGCACAACGGAAGACAGACAATGGACAAAAGGTGATCACAAAAGTTTACCGTCAGCAAAAAATATTTTGCTCATAAAGATCGTCACCATGTATGAATCAGATATTATTAAAACTAATTGAGTAAACTAAATCAATATATGATAAGAACACGTGTACAAGAACAAGTGTCACTCAGATTGAACTAAAAATGTGATTAAGTGTATTCAAAATGTTTCACTATAAACAAATATAGACATACAAAAAACAGCCAACCCCCTGATAGCCTTGTTTTTTTAACAAACATGGACTATTTTCAGACTCTATTTGCAATTATATGTCCAATTAAAAAGTGTCTTCTTTTATCTATGGTGCCAGACATCAAAGGTCTTTGATGCTGTTTCTAGCTGGGTCATGTCACACAATCATCACATTGACATGTCAAAAGGCAAAAATACTACTGTACCACAATACAAACACTTCGATTTTTTGCTGATCTAAAAATAGAACAACAAGGTATCAAGTTGCTGATCTAACAATAGAACAACAAAGATCACTCGAAAATGTGTGTTGATTTGTGCTGCTCTAAAGGTGGCAGATATGGGGCAGTTAAAGGCATTAAGTATGCATTCATGATTGGAGGTCAAACAATTTAAATTATGAACAGTTTTCTTCCCTCAGTAATTTTCTGCCAGATAAATATTACTACACAAAACTGTCCGAATATTAAACAAATAATATTCCGATAACATAAAACATGTTTTTGCTGTAAATCAAAGCTTCATAATCAATATCATCATTAGCTTCTTCAGAACTGAAAAAAAGCAACTATGTTTTTGTTTTAACTTTTACGATATATATTATATAGATATCATTGGGACAAATCTTCTGACCAAGTTTCATGAAGATTGGTGTTGACAAAATGTAACTTTTAGAGTGTTAATTTGTATTTACTATAGCCATATTGGGAAAAACGCCCCGCCCAATGGCGGCCATGTTTTTCAACCAACCGGAACCTTTTTCAAACTCTTCCAAGATATCATTAGGACAAATGTTATTACCAAGTTTCCTGGTAATCAGACAATAAATGTGGCGTATAGAGTGTAAACAAAGTTTTATTATATCCATTTAAGAAAAAATGCCCCGTCCTCTGGTGGCCATGTTTTTTATAACGGAGCGCAACCATATTCTAACTCATCCGAGCTATAATAAGATCCAATGTTGGAACCATTTTACATGTAAATTGGACCATAAATGTGACTTCTGGAGTGTTATCAATGTTTTACTATAGCCATATAAGGAAAACTCCCCCGCCCCATGGTAGCCATGTTTTCATCCTTCAAAAACCATTTTCTTACTCAGCTGAGACATCATTAAGACAAACGTTATGGACAATTTTAATGAAGATTGGACAATGAATGTGACTTCTAGAGTGTTAACAAGCTTTTCCTTTAATTTGACCTAGTGCACTAGTTTTTGACATCACATGACCCAGTTTCGAACTCGCCAAAGATATAATTGGTACAAATCGTTGGACCAAGTTTTATGAAGATCAGAAATAAATGTGGCCTCTAGTGTATTAACAAGCCAAAATGTTGACGACATACACTGAAAGACGGATGACGCACGACCGACAAAGGTGATCCAAAAAACTCCACATGAACACACTGTGCTCAGGTGAGCTAAAATGTATTTACATAAAATGTTGTCCACAGTAAGAGGTTGTCCAAATCTAAATTGATTGAATCCTAAGTAATGCAAAATTTTCTTTACAAAAACTCTCATTAAAATACTTACTTTTACAAAATTAAAAGTACTTCCCGTGTACATTTTATGCGGGGCGGAAAAATAAGTGTAAGCAGAAAAATCGCCATGAAAGAAATGTACGTGAGACATAAGTATACGCATGCGCACTTTTGATAAAATGACTAAATCATGGTAGAAATCTCATTCAACTAGACTATTTTGTAGACGATAGTTTGAGGCCAACTGGATTTCTTATCAAACTATAGTTTTGGCTTTGTAGAAGTGTGATTCTTACAATTGTGCCATAATAGCATTGACAAACTATATATAAGCTTTGCATTGAGTGTTTCAATGCAGTGACCCCTTTTTTAATCATTTAATGTTAATAGTTAGTCTTCTATTATAAATAATGTATAAATGAACAAATATTTTCTCCTGGTTTATTTTCTGGATTTTAATTGTTTGCTATATTTCATACATGTGAATATTTTGTTGGAAAAAAACTATCGATACATAATTCTATAGATTAATAGAGAACATATCATTTTATCACGGAATGTTCTAAATGAGACCGATGCAATACACAAATACTGTTGTCTGTTTTTTTAAAGTAAAAAAGGTCAAAATATACTGAATTTGTTATTAATAATTTCGTTGTATATAATTTAATAAAAATGTGTTATTAAACTTACTTGAGTATATTTTATCAGACAAAAAAACAACAACAATCATTTTGGATTTCTGATGAATTTAAATTAAGTTATAGGAATAAGCCCAAATTCAGAAAGAAGTTTTAGTTCTATAGCTGTAAGAATATTAGTGTGGTTCATGATAACAGCATATTTTGCAAAATATAGAAGCTTAATATCAGAATTTGGGACCGCATAAGTCAAATGTAGCTCGGTAAAAAAATTACATCTACCGAACACTAATCATATACAATATTACAACCATGGTAAGTGTCACGGAATATTCAATGCAAATGATTGGGTGTTCAAATCCGTTTGTGGTGAGCCAAACTTCCCACTTAACTCAACAGTAATCACTTGAATGGTAGATTGACAATTCCACACCAAATTATCAAATATATGTATGTTACATGTATCTCCAATAAGTGTAAATTTAATAACAAAGGACAGCTCTATACTTATTTTTGTTTTCTCCTGCTTTATCAGCCTTAACACACAGTTTAGTGATCATTGAATAGGTGTCTGATTATTTATCATTATTCAGTTATATGTATGTATTTAATATTGAATAACACATACTGTTGCTTTATTGGTAATTGCTATTTTCTCGTTCACTGTTTTCCCTTAAAAACAACACTAAGTTTGTGTATTCTAACAAAAATCTTAGAAACAAGACGATAATTGAGAATCAATAAATAATAATATTTATATTAAAAGTCTCACATATAGATTTTATATTTAGATCCATTATTATAGAAAACTGTATACACTGTATAGAAAATTGTATTACTTATTACTTTAATGCTCACAAAGTGTCAACAGTCTTATAATTTTAATTAATTTACTGAATTGCATGTCAATTTCAGGAAATGGTCATTTAAATAGTGACATTTAAAATTTCATATCCAATTAATGGACGGCATGTGATAATTAGCCCAAGAATTCTAATTAAAAGGTAATTGATTGGTCTTCAAATGTGAAATCTGAGTTTGCAATATGTGTGTTTCCTTTTTCAAACCGTAAAGAAACAAGAACAATTAATTTAAATCGCATTTACTATTGGTTTGAAAACTTTATGAAATGGTATATTATATTACATGGCATTTCGACAAGTCTACCAGTCACGTGTGGCAATATTTCAAATACACTTGTATTGTATGATCAATAAATGTTTATAATTGTTAACTAAGGGTTTTGCAATATCGTTTGTAAAAGTATCAAATGCGATTGTACCAAGTGTTCGTTTGACATACCTTCACATTTTCGTTGGTAGTCTGCTTCTGTTTCGTTCGTTGTTCGTATTCCTTTCAATACATCAGCCATTGCATCATTTACCTCGTCTCTCGCAATCATCTGGACTGTTTCGAGGGTACGTTTAACCCACATTTCTCTTTCTTCACACTCGCTGTATATTTCGGAATACGCCACGACTGTAAAATAATCCGTATGTAAAAACCTAAGACCGTTATATACGAACGGTCAAAATATTTTGTATGTTACAAATATATATATTATACATTTATATATATATATATATATATATAATTGATAAAAAATGTTGTTTTTTGACATATTGATAGTGTTAAAGTGACTTGGCCACGCGCCCAACACCTGTGATTCCGTACGGAGTAAATAAGAAACCGTGTAACTAATAATAATGGTCACGTGATCACTTCGCCAATGAAAAACGCGTATTCTGTTCGACACCAATACATGAGTTAAAACGTGTGGATACGTGTGTACCCTATGATTCACATTTTGTGTATATATTTGCTGTTCGAACGAGATATAACACTCTTCGAGTGTTGCTTGCTTATTATTCAGAACAGAAATACTGATCTCTTTACATTAAAGGCATGGTTTGTGTGCTGATTAGTAATCAACGTAAGTGTTGACTGAAATAGTATATATATTCATGTACCGGTACATTAAATGAATACAAAATATATACCATTTGATTAATTACTTCACCTCCTGTTTTGACTGTTCTTTGCGTATAACCTCCCCAACTACAAACACAAAATGCGACTCGTCCTGGAAAAACACTGGGTTTAATGCATGTGCGTAAATTTTCGTAACGGATTAGCCTGTGCAGTCCGCACAGGCTAATCAGGGGCTACACTTTCCGCTTATATGATATTTTCTGTTTAAAGAAAATATTTTCTACCCTTTCATCCAGTTCAAAATGTGCGGCTGCACAGGCTAATCTTGGACGACACTTTACGCACATGCTTTAAACCCCCTTTTCATAGAGCGAGGTTCATACACTTAGGGGCATTCTTAAAACGACATCTTGGTCTTTCGTACGTCCTATTGAGCCGCGTTATAGCAACACTTGGCGTAATGAATGTGCGTAAAGTATCGTCCACGATTAGCCTGTGTTGTTAAGAAAATCTTCCTCAAATTTACCCATAAAAAGCGAAGCATAAGACAGTGCCATAGGATTACCCTAAGCAGTACCCATAGTTTGTAAATAAGTATCATTTTTGAAATCAAAACAGTTATTTTTATGGGTAAATTTGAGGAAGATTTTCTTAACAACAACTCTATTAAACCATTTAATTGGCTAAGGTTTTAGGATGACATTTTTATGATATGGAATGGCTCTGTAGAAGATGTAAACAACTTATTAATACTTTTAATAACGTCCACTCCACCATAACATTTACCTCTAGTATATCTCAACAGTTTTTATCTTTCCTTGATGTATCTATATCAAAAAGTGAACAAGACACTGTTGTTACAAATATATTTTGTAAACCCTTTAAATGCATTTATACTTAGATTTTACGTCATCTCACCCCCTGTCCTGTGAACGGGGTATTCCATAGTCAGGCAAAGCGCTAGAGACGTATTATTTCTGATGATGATGTATTCAATCAGTCCTTATCTAGTTTATTTAAATATTTTACAAGTAGAAATAATCCTACAAATGTAATTGAAAATAGATTTTTTCAAGTGAAAAATATGACACAGGAAAGTGCATTGTGTGTTACTCAGAGAAATACTGATTCAATAATACCATTTACAGTATGTTTTAACACATCACTTCCTTATATTGCTTAAATTTTACACAAATACTGGGATTTGTTAAGGTTATCTGACAAGGAAAGGGTAAAGTTCATACATTCATTTAAACCTGTTTTGGCCTATGAAAGACCTAAGAATATATATACGTAACAGTCTTGTAAGATGTTCTGTGTCTTATAACAGTACTGATATACATTTATCGAGTCAATGCAGCCGACCAAGATGTACACATTGCAATAATACACAGGTACTTGACAATATATTTTTTGTCCTTATATATATAATAAAAGAAAAGGTATCCAACGATGATTTCACAGGTGTATTTAATAACGCTATGCAACAGCATGAATGATCGAATAATGCACACAAATGTCGTTGTGGTTGCCCGCAGAAAACATCAATCTATGATTAAACACCATTTATTTGACGAAAATCCATCAAGTATGTCCAAAACAGCTTAAAGTTTCACAAATATGACCCCAAAATCGCAGTGTGTAATTCTCGACGTCCAACTGTCAGTTATGACAGACCGCGAATTTCGGTCGTTTTTTCACAATTTTACAAGAACTTTTTTATAAACTCCACATACGTTTTTCATTTACTTGACCAAAATTATAATTTCGCTGATTGGACATTGACATATACTGCTTTAAACACCCGTGTACAGTTTATTTTATTTTATTTTTATCCCACATATGCACACGAAGGACGACCAAACCAATTACTTAGTATTCTTGGATCATAACCGAACGCCTCATTGCTGTTGATATACACCTGACCAAAAGACTTACGTATGAAAAACTACTTGATTTTTTTTTATGATACCGTTGTTATTATTACCCGCTTGTTCACATTGAGTACAATGATATACTTTTATAAATCTTAATTTATAATAACATTACATTAATTTGGTGACTGAGATAGCTTCTTATACAAATTGGGCCGTTAACAAATGCGGTCGCAAAACAAAGTTTCATTAATTGCTGTGCATATTACGCTCTTCGATTTAACTGACAATATAAGGCCAATACATATTGGCCAGGAAGTTTAAAGATGTCATGTGAATACCTCTTCGCCGGAGTGTGTCCGAGCACACCTACCTTAATAACTGATGAAAACCGCACAGAAATGGGTCGTGGATCGCTTCAGAGTCTACGACAACCTACTTGCATTCCGTCGATTTGGTTTTCTTCATAAACTATCACGCCTGTGAGTACCGATGTCTTACTTTTGTAACACTAGAACATATACCATTCTTCCGTTCAATGTACAATTTAGTAATTGTATGATATCGGCGCTTGTTCTAAGTTAAAGTTAAGTGTATGCGTCCACTATTATTTCAAATAAATAGTGTTGGTAGGTTGGCAAAAAAAAATGTAGACAGTTTTTAATATGATTACTTAAATTTTCAAAAATTCGACATTTCTCTCTGTATAAATAAACATTTTTTAATTGAATGTGACGCAAACATGAAATAAAGTTATAAGGCAAGGGTCAGTCGGGTTTTTGGAAACATACATTTTTAATACGCATCGTGAATTTACACGTGGTATAAATTAAACAAAACACGCATATACCTGCGTATGTAGTATTAATGTTCAGAAAGTAATGTTCAACTTTCATGAGATTTATTTTGCAGTGGCATTTTGTTTCGAAGAAAAAAATATTTCAATGACCATTATACAATTTATGCGGCGTGTATAACGGCTCGGAATTCTTGTTGGACCCATTATACAGATGTATTAAGAATTTTACATGAATCTGCCTTATCCTCCTCTGTCTAAACACTATTTGTTCAACGATTCATATGTTGGGCGATCTATTAATATGTTTCGCGAGTGTAGCACTAAGTCTTTCGGATTGCTTTTCCGTCGTTGGAATATGTAACACAAATTATAAAATCATTATTACCTGGTTACATATATTATACAAACAAAGGCTACTGTGGACCTACATCTATACGTATATTGACCATACATAAACTTAATTATATATAAAATATACATTTATACTGATTACCGATTCTGGTTACATAAAGCAAGCTTACAATATTACATGTGGCCCTTATTTTACACTGCGGAAGGGGGCATTATGCATACAGGTATAACATAACCACATGCTTTAATTTTTCATTGAGCAAAAGGCTTTTTACTACTCAGTTGTATTTGTACCTACCGTTCTATCGTTGGACCAGAACAACAGTTGCCAAGCCATCATTTCTTAATGACATACGTGATAAACTTTAGTATGAACATATGTTATTGACATTTTTATTAAATATTGTTTAAATGTTTGGTAAAATAAAACGCATGTGGCCCTTTCCATTCACTATAAGCTCTTTCCGCTGTACAGTCATACCCCTCACGACATTATGAAGAGAGCAAAATAGCATCTTAATGTGTAAGTTTCTGGGATTGTGAGGCAACTTAATTTATTCGGCAAAATTATTTCCGAAGCATTTTATTTTCATTAGATCTATTTGACTCATCGTGCCTCGATTAAGCGACGACTTTGTAACTGGGTATTGGTTGCAATAATCCTAGCTACTGACCGTTTCTACTCATACAAGCTCACAGCATTCACGAAAAGGACGTTGCTTACATTAAATTGGTACGAAATGCGGAGAAACGAATTGATAAACGAATTGCAACAAATCCGCTATTTTCACGACTTCGTAAAATATTGACAGTGTTAACGCGGGGACTTTTCGTGTACTGAGTTCCGAGAAATGAACAGAAAGCTCCACCCTGTCACAAACATGATGGAAACTGTGGTAGGAACTATGTATCATAAACTTATATATGTGTTTACCATTTATTTAATAATGAATAATTACACTTCACCTCAGTATGACAGTGTGACGATTTGTACCATGGCAATTTCGTACCTATTTAACTGCATGCAGTCCACATTGTGGCAGTGAACAATAACCATAATAACTTTGAAACCTGTGCCATAGTAAACAATAGTTACACATACAACATGTTATTTATACCGCATATGTGTATAACGTGAATTATGGGAAAAAAATCTAATTCCTTTTTTATTATGCATACGTCTATTGTCATATTGTAGTGTGGTATTACTCAATTTACTGTTCATAAAAAAACGAAAGTATCAGGATAGTGTTCTCCAACTCTTCATGAGTTTAAGAAAATCTGTAAAAAAAATGTTGTGAAAATAACTGTTTAGGACATGCATAAAGCTTTCATTGAAGTTTTTAATATTTGATTCTGTGACAGCGAGTATAAGAACCTGCAGAATACATCTATGATAGCATGAACCAATGATTTTTTTAAACATAAATAATTGATGTCAAATGCCTGCAGGAATAATATTTAAGGTAATAGAAAGCATTTTCTTTTTGTTTTAATGGATTACTTTAAAAATTCTATTTTTTATGATATTTTTAAGGGCTTATCAACTTTAAAATAATGTTATTGAATTTCTAACCAAAAACTGGTACCATGAGAGTACTGGATGAAATGCACACTTTTCTTCAAAACGATCCAAATTCTAATGTTTTTTCATGATAAAATATCTCCTATATTAACTAGAAATACCACTTTTTTTTTAAGTTATTTGTATTCATCTAGTGTTAACTTAACTCAACGAATGTCAACTTTACCGAACATTATACCAACTTCACTCAAAATTGCTTTTTTACCCAGTAAAATGCCAACTTTACTCAACCTTATGCCAAATGTACTTAATCTTATAAAAAAGTGACCCAACAAATTGCCAGTTTGACCAAACCTAATGCCATCTTGACTGCACGCAATGCCGTGTTCACCAAAAAGACTCAATGATTAATTTGATCACGGTTAATGAGATCATGATTAATGCGATCATGATTGATGATTAATGCGATCATGATTAATGATTTAATTTCCGACTAAAATCCGCGAGAAGGCTGTTCATTCTTTTTAGTTTAAAGATTTGAACTTCTGAGTAAAGTCCATAACAAGTATATGTGGTCAACGTAATAAAACGGTCAGAACTTCTATTGAAGGTCTGCGACACCGCTGTAGGATATACTTATTACGTGGTTTTTAAACATCTTACGAACATCTGTATTAAAGCTGTGAAATCACAATTCGATAAAATGTTGGAGAAATTTTCCGCTAGTAGACCTGAATTTATTTAAATTAAATTGGCTTATTTGAGAGATTTGCTCCAAAACTATGGACATTTTACAATTTGGTTTAATACGTATTATTTTTAATTTATCATGCGATACTTAATAGGGTATTTCAATAAATTAACCAAAATAAATATCAAGTGTATGGTGGCATAAAATTATAAAACAAGATTTGCTACTTGTTACGAATATAATACATTTCAAATTGTTATTATATCTGATTTAATAGTAAATTAATTGTTTATAATCGTGCTAAAGTGTACATATGTACACGCAATGCCTGAAATACGCGTTTGTGTATGATTTTTTTCTATCCCGTCACGTTTATCAGTATACATCACGAGTCCTGTTAACCTATATGGGCATTCGTCAATAAATAGCATAACCATGACACGGTGTCTATAACACGTGACTTTTTAGGATCTGTGTTGGGAGAATAAAGTGCGACCCAGTTAACATTTTTAAGGACGTCTCTTTAAAAATGTCATCATTTTTAATGGGATAAAGTGGAGCGTCCGCTGATTCGTGAGAGTTATATATATAGGTATCAGGATTTTCTTTTTAACAAATTAGTATTTTTCAGTTAAGTGCAACCGCGCGTTTGTAATATGAAGTCCCCAAACTGTTCCGACATTTTTCTAACCGTTCAAACGCGTGGTTGCACTTGCTGGAAAAATACTTGTTTGTTTAAAAAAAAATCATGATACCTAAAGAAAACTCTCACGAATGAGCGGGCTCTCCGCTTTATTCCATTAACAATGGTGAAATATTGAAAAAGACATGCTCAAAAATGTCAACTGGGTCGCGCTTTATTCTCCCAACACAGATTTTAACAAGAGATGTGTTTGTCAGAATCACAATGCCCCCTACTTCGCCGCTTTGAAATAAAATTTATATTTATCATTTGGCAGGTATAGAAAATATCTCCCTTTAAAGCTCGTTTCTTTCCTTGGATTTTGTTTTTTTACCTTTGACCTTGAAGAATGACCTTGACATTGACCTTTCACCACTCAACCACCACCCCCTACCGGGGGCATAAAAAGTCACGTGGTACAGGCACCGTGCATGAGCACTTACCGATAAACCTGCTGGACATGAACAAATATGCGTAGGTTAACACCGACCGCCATTATACTAGTTAAAATACTTTTGATTTAATGCAAGTCGCCGTGGCGTAGTGGATATTTTGTCCGCCTAGCGATCGGGAGGTCACGAGTTTGATCTCCACATAAGGAGCGTTCTTTAAATCTCCCCCAAAGACACCAAGTACTGGTTCTAGTCCCAGGAGACGGACTCGAGAGCGTTTCAAATAAGCATAAGTCTTTCGATGCAATCCAGCTAAAATAAATAGGTTTAAACTAAATGGTGTTGTGACTATGTTCATCAAATAATCTATGGTCACTCACGTACTAGTAGTAAAATTAGTTCTTCGAACCAAAGCTGCTCATTTTGGGGATTTTTGTTACATATTCATATAAGAACTTTCAATGTTGTGTGGTACGGATTTAAAGCAAAATGAAAAGAACATTACAGATAAGTGAATTTACGGAAACATACTTCTAGTATATCGAGAACATATTGCAAAAAAAGTATGAGCACCACTCTACAGTTGCAAAGATACCTGTGCGTGTTGTTTGTTTATGTCTCTACCATAACTTAGTATATCGTCCAGACAAGATTACTATTGTTAACGATCTAGTTACTGGAAGGAACGACTAAGTACGGGCCACGCCGTGGCGTAGTGGAAATGGTGTCCGCCTAGCGATCGGGAGGTCACAGGTTCCGTCCCCACAGTTGGAGCGTTCTTTAGATCTCTCCATGAGACAACAAGTACTGGTTCTTGTCCCAGGAAACGGACTCGAGAGCGTTTCTATTAAGCCTTAGGCTTTCGATGCAATCGTGTTAAAATAAAAAAGGTTAAAACTAACGACTAGATAAGTCATGGCTACAACAGAGAAACACGCGAAAACGAGATAACCTAATAGTGGTAACAAAAAATCATTTGGAACAAGAGCAGGAACTCGTGCAACTCTGTAGACTTCGTGAGCCATCGGTCCGGCTGGCACTTCCACTCCTCCGCCTACAAAACAAGGGGGATAAGTATTTTTTGCTTAATTTAGTTCAAACATATTTAAGCTCGATAGCATCAAAAGCCTACGGCTTATTGAAACGCTCTCGAGTCCGTTTCCTGTGACTTTGAATAGTACTTGATGTCTTTGGGGAAGATTGAAGGACCGCTCCAAGTGGGGATCGAACCCGTGACACCCCGTTCGCTAGGCGGACACCATATCCACTACGCAACGGCGGGGATTGAGGCGGGATTAAGAGTGTGTGATTAGTATAGTTCAAACATATGAATTTAAGCTCGATTTCAACGACAGTCTAAGGCTAATTCAAACGCTCACGATTTCTTTTCCTGGATAGAACCAGTACTTATTATCTTTGAGGAGATATAGAGAGCGCTCTCGCAATGGGGATCAAACCCGTGACCTATTGGTCGCTAAGCAGACACCAATTCTGTATTTTTTTCAGTTTAAAAATACATAACCGACATTTTATTAGAGATTGTATCTATATTGTTTTTTTTATAGAAGATCTAAATGTTCAAAGTGAACATTCGAAAGCAAAATGTATATTAAACAGATATCGTTCATGTCATTATTGTGCTATGTAGTTTATCCATTCCGAACGAAGAACTAAACACAAGCAATACATTTGATGAAGACGAAAAGTCGAAAGCGCCAGGGCATATGTATAAAATATGTTATTAGCACTGTATATATATGGAGAGAAAGGTGTGTGAATATATATATATATATATATATATATATATATATATATATATATATATATATATATATATATATATTATATGTGGTATTGGTAGTATAATCGATTCAGTGGAAGTAATAAACGGAGCAAAATGCATGTTTTTAAAATTGTATTATTCATTACAGTAACACAATTGTATTAGTTGTGTCTTGCACATGTTTTATATCTGATACGCATACATATTCTTGAAGTGAAATATTTTGCCAGCAAAAGCGCAAAAGTAAATACTGGAAACCAATCACAATTGCAGACATGCAGCATGCAGAGGTCTCCCTCTGGTTTAGTTTAAACCTATTTATTTTAGATCGATTGCATAACAAGCCTATGGCTTATTTGAAACACTGTCAATTCCGTTTCATGTGCCTAGAACCAGTTCTTGCTGTCTATTGGGAAGATGTCAAGAACGCTTCCACAGTGGGGATCGAACCCGTGACCTCCCGTTCGCTAGGCGGACACCATATCCTCTACGCAACGGCGACCTCACGGTTTGGGGTAACAGTACAGTTTATTAAGGTATTCCGAATCAATAGGCATTCCGAATCAACAATCATTTTTCTAAAAAATTAATCCCCCAGCCTTTAAAACATAATGAATATTTTTTAACGAAAATGTAAATTGTTGATTCGTAATGCCTTATGATTCGAAAAAAACTGTACCTGTACCCTGAGGTGGGGGAAATTAGCCATCATTGTTCAAAAAGTTTGGACTTTAAACCAAACATGAGAAACAATATAATATGTTTTTAAATCACTTGATTAGTTTTTATTACCACCAAATTAAATACCTTAAATAACAATTCTATTTAGTTTTAATATTTTGAACTTGACAATTCTGGGTCTAGGGCAATCCATTTGCTTGATAGTGGGGTGAAGTCTTGAATCGTTATAAGACGGTATATATATATTCAGTGTCACTCTTAATGTCACTCAAATAGATAATAATAATAATAATAATAATAATAATAATAATAATAATAATAATAATAATAATAATAATGATAACAATGATAATAATAATAATAATAATAATAATAATAATAATAATAATAAATGAATATAACGTGTAGCTAGGCATTCACTTTAACCGGACTCAACTCAAAATACGTTGAATTGCCCGTTTAAATGTGTTGTTTTGACAATTATATTATTTATTGAATTGGTACTTATTAATCTCCTGAGCTTCTCAACTGTTTTATGTATATCGTTACAACATTTATCTCCGTCGAAAGAAAAACATATTTTATAAAGCATACCATTATCTACCATCAAAGAGAGTCATGCAAAGAACGTGGTATTCGTTTGTCTGCACAGAACATGGAGTCTTTACGACCCAGTTCTGGACGCACAGAAAAAGATCGCTCAAAATAGCAGAAAAAAAGTAGAATTGAACAAAGTGCATCGTCTACAAGACACATTTACCGAAATAATAGGCACCCGGAAATGCATTGTAAAAGCAAGAAAAACTTTTCGTTAATCATTTAATTGGTGAGAACATTTTATAAAAGCTTTCCAGCTGATTCATGTCTGCCTTCTTTGATATTTAGTGGATTCTTTCCGTTCATATCTGTCGATTTGTAGCGTGCAGACGGACTATGCTGTATTAAGCACTTTGTCATTTCTATCTTTGTCGAAATTGACTTAATCTACGTGGGTTTTGAAAGGTAATATTGTATGAACAGTATATATTTAAGTTAAATAAAAAGGGAACGTCAATATAAACTTTATTTCAAATAAATCTTAAGTTTAATACGTCTGACTATACTTGACCAAGATAATGCTATTCCATTTATGACACGGTCATGCAGACACATCACCCTAATTGGAAATGAGTAAGAAGGTATAAAAATTGAGTAAAAATAAAATCGGCAGAGAAACAAGAAAAGCTTTACTAAAGAATAATTCGGCAGATAAACATGCCATATATAGAGCCGAATTTCTCCGTCCCGCCCCTCTTCTTCTTAAATCATTGAAAGGGAATGCATTATGATCTAGAAAGGATGAAAAGATACAAAGAGATCCGGATTAGCATTTATTCGACAAATAATTTAGATCTGAACATATCATATGCATTTTTTATTACAGAGTCCACATATTTACTATAGCACTGACCAATAATTGGGAAGAAGGAACTAATCCTATCATATTTGGATTGCCGGGGATACAAATTGTTTTGCATGTGCAATATTTTACACCAGCATGTATTCATCCCGTAAATTACACAGAATTCAGAGATGCGACATGAAATGTGTCGTGTTCTGAGAAAACTGGGCATAATGCATGTGAGTTAAGTGTCGTCCAAGATTAGCCTGTGCAATTCGCACAGGCTAATCCGGGACGACACCTTTCGCCGAAACTGGATTTTCGCTAAGAAGAGACATTATTTAAACGAAAAAATCCATAAAAGCGGAAATTGTTGGCCCTGATAAACCTGTGCAGACTGCACAGGCTAATCTAGGATGATAATTTACGCACAAGCATTATACCCAGTTTTCTCACAACACGACACAAATAAGCCGTGACTGTAGTTCTTCTGCTGTATCACTGTATACGCATTCACTATTCCACTAAAAAGGGTTATTGTTACAACGTGATGTAAATACTGCCCTAATTAGATAGTTTTTCATTCTGATAGCAGCATGAAGGAAGTCATACCCAATAGTATTAACTGCCTCGTTTGATGGAGAAAAAAAGAAATCAAGCCAGCCGTTTAGCTTGAAACCCTGGCAGATTAAAATCAGTTTTAATGGCAAAATGTTCAAAATAAAAACTAATATGTCATGTGATATACAAAATGTGATTTATGTATTAGTATGCAATGGATGCAAACAATATTATATAGGCCAAACTGGCGATAAACTTAGAAATAGGCGATCTGTCCATGAACAACAAATGCGAGACCCCTCAACAAGACAGATGCCTTTAAGTAAACATTTAGATGAATGTTCACATAATGAACCAAAATTTAAAATATTTCCATTTTATAAGCTATTTTCGAACAATATTTCAGCTAGGTTAGCAAAAGAACAACATTTTATAAATGTATTTAAACCCAAATTAAATTTCATTTAAATTTTTATTGACGTTATGACGTCATAATTGATATGACGTTATCTCCATGACATTTTGACATATATATATCTAAATGACCGGTTTCAGTCTGTGAAATGCGATAGAGAAACCTAAGAACCGGACCGGTCACTATTTGTTTGTATATGGACCGTTCGGGGTTACACACCACTAAATTTGCACTGTTATAATATGTAACATAAAATAGATAAAATATATAATATTTATATAAAATAATAAAATATATAACATAATATTTATTATATAATATATATTATATAATATAAAATTTATATTATATAATATTAAATAATACATAATAATATTTATATTAAATAATATAATATACAATATATACAACACTGTACAATGGGACAGGGGACACTCTTCGGTGTAATATAAGAAATAGTAAACTCCACTTCGGTTCCAATTGCATTATATTGACCAGTCAGGCAGCCAAAAACTGTATATGGACCTCAGCCTACGGCTTCGGTCCATATACGGTTTGTGGCTGCCTGGCTGGTCACTATAATGCCATAGGGACCTCAGTGGGGTTTACTATTTATTATATAGGGGGATATTGAGTTGTGGTTGTCAAGCGATTTATAATCATTGATTCTGTTTTCTTAGGATTAAAACAGACAAGCCATCCTTTAGCCCATTTGTTAGTTCTTTTGAGATCGGAGTTAAGTATAGCTGCAGCGTTGACTGTATTGTCGATGCAGCATAAAGGGTAGTGTTGACGGCAAATATTCTTATGTCGAATTAATATCTTGACCAATATCATTTATGAATATTACAAACAAAAGAGGCCCTAAAATTGAGCCCTGTGGGTAATCCAGCGCTGATATAAGACCGTTTATATTCTGCGATTGGGGGGAACAACTTTTTGTTTGCGATTTGTAAGGTAGGACTTGAAGCAGGGTGAAAGACTTCCTCTTATGTCTATATTGGTAAGAGGTAGATTGTTGACATACATGTACCTATTGCATTTCGCTTAACATCCAGTTCGAACAAGTGGACTTCTGCGGTCAATATAAAAATGTGAACTTTAAAAGTGAACTGGGATCGAAATGGTTGGGTTTTGCACACCACAAATGCTCATATTACAAGAAATTAAATTAATTGTATTCATCGCTGACGATTTATAACAAGTTTCATAAAGTGTAATCAAAACACATAAAAATTCATGTGAAATTATATGCAATTTTCATACGATTTAGTAGTTACGGTTTGCGTATTTGCCTGCTGGTGATAGCGGTATTTGACGATAAATCTTGTAAGTAGTGTTATTCCGTATCATGGGACCCCGCTGTATCGCGGTACTTGTCGAAAATAAATAACTTATGTGCAAAAACGCCGATTTATTACGTCAAGTTTCGATTCAATCCCTCAAAAAATCATTATTTCACAATAAAATCGCATTGTTTTCACTTTGCTCTGAGGATTATGGACGTACAAGAAGTAATGTTATACCCTGTCAAAACGTCCGTAAAATCTAGGTCACTCCATTATATCGCGCTAATTTTACAAAACGAAAATTTTTCAAGTATGGTGGGAAACAGTTGCCATAAACATTTTAATAGTACACATGAAATTGTATTTCATCAATTTAAACAATTTAAACTAAAATGTTATCAAAAATAGGAACATTATTAAATATTTTTTTCAACACAGAGAAATAATCTGTGTTTTCAATCGTAATACAGTGATTATATCCATTCTCAATGTGGACACAGCAATTCAGTGTCTTGCCAGATAACTCTGACACGTTAGCATAATTTCAAATGTTGCCATTTGTCACACTTTCCCCATGTCACCACTGTAATATATGAACTTGTAAATTTCTGCTTGCTCAAACATATTGCAAACACAACATGTATCTTAATGCAATCAACATAAATGACATCCTCAGGACTAAATTTGTGTTTTTGTTTGCCCAGATGTACTTGGCTTTTGGTGTGTTTGGCATGTTTGGTGTGTTCTTTGCTTTATTGTAAGGATAAAGTGGGACTGCTGATTTGTTGGCTGCAACTGTAAATTGCTGAACATTCTTTTCGTGCACCAAGTTGCCTGTGACTTTAAAAGGAGGCACAAGTGGTTTGGGTTTTGGCTTTGCTGATTTAGTGATTGTCTTTTTGGTAAAGAAATCTACAGCTGGGACCTCAGATTCAGTCGCTCCTTTTTTGTTGATGTTCCTGAAAAAAATAGAATAAAAACAATTAGTTTAAACTCTTTAGCATGGAAATGCAAGAAATCAATGCTAAAATTTGCATTTAAAAATCAATGCTAAAATTTGCATTCAAATTGAAAATATTTGACACATATGTGCTTCCGTAGTTATAATTATTCAAAGCGGAAATGACGTAACTATCAAACTAAACAGACGACCACAAACTTTAAAAAGTGTTTTTTTAGGAAACTACACACTTTTTTAATGAAAAGTCAGCAGGTAAATGATAAAAATCAGCGAGAAAATCACTATGAAGGATGAATGAAGCAACTTACAAGGACTCTTAACATCTTTTTTTTCCGGGAAATATGACGAAACGATAACGAAAGTACAAAATTACTAATGCAAATAACCGGTAGGTGTCAGTGGTATCGAAATATAAATAGTTCTTAAAATAGCGCGATACAATGAATGCCGCGATACAGTGGGGTCCGAGTACTGATATTTTAGTATTTATCCCCACGCTTTTAAAAGCGTGAGGATATTGTATTGATCTCCGCTTTTTTTGGATCGGACCATATTTCCTCCTACACTATTAACACTAGAACCTTGAAACTAACACTCATGGTAGCTATGAGCATATGTGTGACGGTGACGGTGATAGAATTTCGATCTGACCCCTAGGTCAAAAGTTATGGGTAAATAAATGGATAAAATGGGTAAAAAACTCATTTTACTAACAACATGCGACGCACATGATAATAACTTTTGACCCAGGGGTCAGATCAAAATTCCAAATATGGCACCGTCGCACGTATGCTCATAGCTACCATGTGTGTTAGTTTCAAGGTTCTAGTGCTAATAGTGTAGGAGGAGATATAGGAGAATGTTACTTCTTTAGTAACAAAAAGCACAACTGCACTGACGTTCTTCCAGTGCTCTTTTCTAAAGAGAACAATTTGCCGAAACAGTTTCATGACACTACAACAGCAAGTGAACGATGAACTACTATACATACACGCCAAATCCATGCGTAACAATCTAGTGTTCGGCAATATTGAGGAACCCCTGCAAGAGGTGAACGAAAATGCGGAATCTGTATTGCGGGAATTCTTAGTCAGCAAGTTAAAACTGGCAAATGGCTTAGTTACAGAAATGAAATTTCACTTCTTCATATTGAGCGCATTCATAGAATGGGTGAGCAGAATCCTGCTAAGATTCGTCTTATCGTGGCGAGCCAAATTTAACCTATTCAAGGAGCGTGAACTGGTTAGGAGGTCTCCAAGTGCACTTAAAGACACTCCGTATTACTTGCACGAGCAATTCCAGAAGGAAATATCCGACAAGCGTAGGAAACTGGTACCGGAGTTGAAAAGGCGCGGAAAAGTGGGTCGAAGGCATGGATGTCGTATGATACGTTTATCATTGACGGGGTACCCTACACAAAAGACAACAACTAGAGGTACGCCGGAGATGATCTGAAGGTGCTATCCTGGAATATAAACGGACTTACTGAGGATAAGACAAGTAGTGATGACTTTCTTTCTCTTCTTGCTAAATATAATATTGTGTTTTTGTATGAAACTTGGACAAATACAAATAGTTATATCGAAATATATGGTTACGAATCTTAAAACTTTTAAAGAAAGTTTCAACATCGAAATGCTAGGAGAGCTAGCGGTGGTATTGCAATTTATTAAAATGAAGCATTGAAAGATGGTATACAAATTATACGAACACACCATGACACTGTATTACGGTTTAAATTGGATAAGATTTTTTTATAATTTGAAACAGATGTTTATATTGGTTGTATATACATATGGTGTGATGAATCTCCTGCTTACACCGTTTGCAATGTCGATCTTTTTGATATTTTTCAAAGTGATATTATTGACTTTGTAGGGGATTGGAACAGTCGTGTTGGCATTAGAAATTATTATATTGTATATGATACACACAATGCTGAGCTTTATATGGATGATTACTTACCAGACGAACCCCTAGCCCGGGCCTCACTTGATAAAACTTGTAACTCGTTCGGTTATCGTTTACTGAATTTGTGTATAAGCAAGGGCGTTCGCATAGCTGACGGTCGTTTATATCGTGATCTTATGATTGTTAATATATAGAGAAGTGAAACTCCCGAAGCTGCAGCAGTATTGCATTTCTATCATAAACACCTTCGTGGTCCTTTATTTATAGGAACCAATTGCCAAAACGGTACAGTACGGCACAAAACGAACCAACAAATACACATAGTAGAATAAAGCTGGGGTCACCACCTTGGAACAGTCAATGCTAAGCACTGGGGAATTTAAATCGGTTATAGAGCGCTCAACCTCACACTTGGCCCAGCAATATTCATGATACATATAAGTGTAAATAAAATTTAACCTCATAACACCTTTTTCTCGAGGCTAGGGTCGTCCGTTATAGATTATTTATTAACCTAAACGTTGTAATTTTGCAAAGCTGAGCGACTTTATGGTTCATGAGTTTAATGTGTGGATTGATCACTGTCCTGTTTCTTTTAGTTTATATTGTAACACTGTTATTGAAAATTGTAAAGATGTTAGGGAAAGCTTTGTTATTCATAAATGTTCAGCAGAACTGAAAAATAATTTCATATCTTGTCTTATTACAAAACTACCTGCTTTGAATAATGTAACGTATAGTAGATTTGAATAACAGATCAGCAATAGATAATATGTTCACTGAGTTTACATCAATTATACATGAGGTTACAGATCCTTTATTTCGTAAGGATGTTTCAATTACTAAAAATGGTTGTTTAAGCAAACCAAAAATGTAGATGATAAGCAATGGTTTGACCTTGATTGTGAACGCTCAAGGCAGTTGCATATTGACGCATTGTGTAATTTCAACCGTTATAAATCATCTGCACATAGAGAGCAATTATGTATTTTTAAAAACGATATAAGCTTATAGTTAAGAAAAAGCGAAATTGTTATAAATTACAACAAATTAAGGAAGTTGAATGAAAAATTGAGATTGTCCAAACCAAAAGAGTTTTGGAAATATTTTGAAAGCAAAAATGTTGTTTATAATAAATTGTCTTTTTTTTTTAAAAACTTTTCCGAACTAGGAAACGCTATATTTCAAAATATAAATGTTAACTAATGATTTTGATTGTTGTTAAGATGCTGATGATAGTTTGGATCAGACAATATCTTTAAATGTAATTTTAGAAGCTGAACAATCATTGAAGCGAGGGAAAGCCTATGGAAATGATTTTTGTATTGAATCTATTGATATTTTGTCCTCTCACTTATTTGATATATTTAATAAAATATAAGAAAGCGGATTTTTTCCAAGTAATTGGTGTGAGGGTGTTATTATACCTCTGCATAAAAAGGGAGAAAAAAATAATGTTAACAACTATCATGGTATAACTTTAGTTAGTTGCTTATCAAAAATATTCACAGTTATATTAAATAAACGAATTAATACTGGCAAATATTGTGAGGAAAATTGTACTTTATCTGATACTCAATTTGGATTTAGAAAAGGTAAGTCTACTATTGATGCTTTGTTTGTTTTATGGTCTATAGTACAGCAATATATTGATGATAATAAACGTTTGTATTGTGTATTTGTGGATTTTAAAAAAGCCTTTGATAGCGTTTACAGAAATGGCCTGTGGCTTAAATTATATAAAAAGGGTATAAGAGGTAAACTATTGCGCATTGTTAAAGATATGTATAATAAAGTTAAATCATGCATTAAGCTATGTAATAATTATTCCGATTTGTTTTCGAATTTGCTGTAGGCTAACTTTATGGGGGAGGTTATCTCGCCGATTTTATTTTCCCTGTTTATAGATGACTTCGAGTTATTTTTACAACAAGATATAAATTGTAGTTTAGAATTGAATGATATTATTTTGATATTGTTGCTCTTTGCCGATGAAATGATTATTCTTGGTAATTCGCCTGAAGAAATAAACAAAAGTTTAATTTTATTACATAGTTACTTACTTAATGGAGTCTAGATGTTAATGTAGATAAAACGAAAGTTATGGTTTTTAGAAAAAATGGCGGACTGTTTAAATCAGAGAATTTCGTATATAATGGTTCCCCACTAGAAGTGGTAAATGGTTATAATTATTTAGAAACAGTTTTCAATTATGCTGGTAATTTTGCACTGAACCAAGAACAACTAGTGGGGAAAGCTCTTAAAGTTTTGAATGTTTTATTTATTAATTGTAACAAATAAAAATTGAAGCCAAAACTACTTTGTCAATTGTTTGACTCTTTTGTTGGATCTATCGGCAGAGATTTGGGGCTACGGTTAATCTAAGGTTATTGAAAGGGTTCACCCAAAATTTTGTAAAAGGATACTAAATGTAAATATCAGAACTTCAAATGCTGCTGTATATGATGAATTGGCACGTTATCCATTGTATATTGTAAGATATGTTAAGATAATTAAATATTGGTTTCGTTCACTTCAAACTGATAATATTATTCTCAAAGAAGTGCATAATATGTGTCTAGTTGATTGTACTAATGGTAATTGGTTAACTAAGGTTAAAAATGTGTTATTTCGGTACGGTTTTAATTATGTTTGGAATGATCCATTTTGTGTCAATAGTTAATCATTTATACCAGTGTTTAAACAGAGAGTGATTGATAATTTCATAATGGCATATCGACAAGGATAATAATTGTTGTGTTAACTTTGTATGTAAATCTTACAGTAAATTTTGAGTATAAATCATGTTTAGATATATTGCCTAGTAACCTAAGATTCTTTATTAGCAAAATAAGAATGTGTTCTCATCCATTGCGTATTCATACTGGTAGATATGGTGTAGATAGAGTTGAAAGAAATGAACGTTATTGTACATGATGTGATATGCATGATTTGGAAGACGAATATCATTATATACTTATATGTCCTAGATATAATGATATTAGACAAAATATATCAAACGATACTATAATGTTAATCCAAGTGTTATTAAATTCATTGAATTGTTAAATACTAATTACAAGAATGAAAACCCTAGCTCTTTATATTAAATTAGCACTTTCTCATAGAACTGCTATCATTTATAATTCAAAATCAGTTCATCCTCTTATAGCTATGTGCTTGTTTAATTGGATGTGCTTCATTTTTCCCAATGTGACTTTATATTATATTTGTTATATATGTATTAATGTTATGATTGGGTACTTATTGTATAAGTCGTAAATAAACTTATGTTCCGTTTTGTTCTGTTTAAAAAGTGTACTAAATGTGACGTAAAGGGACAAACTTGATCGCCGATTTTATTGCAAAAACAATGTGCCTACGTGGCAAACATGTTCACAGTGTTCTCGAGAGGTGTGAAAAATAAACTACAAATCTGTAGTGTAACATAGGTTTAATAGTATATTAACGTCTCTTCAATACACATATATTACAGCTTTACACACATATGAGTTATTCATTTTATTACAAGTGTATTACCACTCAGTACAGAGTTAAAAAAGACAGTTCTCTATCCAAAACATAGGCAGTTAATACTTTACACATACAGAAATTAAAATTTTAACTAAAACATAAGCGTAAAATAAAAATCAACTTAACACCCAGATAGGTTATATATATATATATATATATATATATATATATATATACACGCACATATATACTCGCATATCTAAGCATAAACATACACACACACATATATATTTTATATATAGGAAACAGAATTAATGGAACTCATCAACAAAGAACTTACATATTTACATGTGATCATCGCTAAAATCTGATAAAACATAAGTCTTGCTAAAAGTTAAGAGAATGCTTAAAATGCTATTTATACAAAAGTTGTGTTCGTCTATTTAAGATCATATGGCAGGTCTTGGCACTGACTTTTGCCATGTTTTCATTTGATAGTACAAACACTAGTTTATCATTATCACAGAGTGAGTTAAAAGATCTGTTTATCTCATTAGAGAAAAGGTCAATCCTAATAGAGGGATAGGCATCACAGTGAAACAATACATGGGATTCATTTTCAATATCTAGCTTACATAAGGGACAGATACGCATATTTTCTTTAATATTCTCATACCTTCCAGTCTCTAATCTAAGTGGGGCAGTTCCACATCTAAACTTAGCAAGAGCAGATCTATGTCGCAAGGGTAGTGTTGATGTAACATACGTTTCTACAGCAAATGTTTCTTTAAGCTGTCTATAAGTTCTAAGTTTTTTACGCCTCCTACCAGATGGCCCGACTTCATCATTAACATTATTTGTCCATATGCTAACATATTTATGCATGGTGTGGGACTACACTTGTTCGCAGAAATCTCTCGGGTTTCTGTCTCTACAGTCATTCAATGGATGTAAGAAACAGATATCGTTAAAATGAGGTTTACATTCAAACTGCCAATTCTTACAAGTTCTGCTACTTTAAACCATACAGAACTGAAATACTTGTTGATTCATTCTACCCCTGTCCATATTAACACGTCTATACCAATGGTGTGCAATAGATTTGATTTCCACTGTTTGACATGTGGTGGTTGCCAGACAGTGCCGCCATACAAAGCATGTATAGGTGGGTATCAGCATGGACCAAGGAAGAGTCGAATAGCTCGACTTTCTACTGCATTAATACACAAAAATGATTTAGTGCCCCAAATTGCCGCACCGTATGAAATTATAGGCCAGACGGTCGAATCGTATAGTTTGGTAAATACTTTATATGGCAAACCACCCGCTGATTTACATTTAGCAATTAAAAGACCAAGGGCTCTGCCAGCACTTTGTGCCACCCACTTAGCAGTGGCAACATAATCTAAATGCTCATGTGTCGAAATCCGTACATTAAAAAATGTACTTGCAATTATGCTTATTAGTTTGTGTTAACCTATTAAAATGTTACTTACTCAATACATTTTCCAATCAGGCCTGTTTACCCAGAGAAAATTCGGGTATTCGAATTGTCTTAGAATAAGTGCACGTAAAATCGCGAATGAGTTTGGAGTTTGAAAAACCCGAATTCTCTGTGCAAACCATTTACGTTGTATTTAGAATAAGAGAAAACAAATAAAACATATTTTAAGTAAATATTGTTGTATTCATTTTATTAGCTCATCAATTTTTTGTAAAAAAAAAAGAGATATTGTCATCACCTAAGCGTCGGCGTCGGCGTCTGCGTCCGGTTAAGTTTTGTGTTTAGGTCCAATTTTCTCATTAAGTATCAAAGCTATTGCATTCAAACTTGGTACACTTACTTACTATCATAAGGGGACTGGGCAGGCAAAGTAAGATAATTTTGGATGGCATTTTGACAGTATTATGTGCCCTTTTCATACTATGAAAATTGAAAATTTGGTTAAGTTTTGTGTTTAGGTCCACTTTATTCCTAAAGTATCAAAGCTATTGCTTTCCTACTTGCAACACTTACTAACTATCATAAGGGGACTGTGCAGGCAAAGTTATATAACACTGACTGGCATTTTGACAGAATTATGTCCCCTTTTATACTTAGAAAATTGAAAATTTGGTTAACTTTTGTGTTTAGGTCCACTTTATTCCTAAAGTATCAAAGCTTTTGCTTTTATACTTGCAACACTTACTAACTATCATAAGGGGACTGTGCAGGCAAAGTAATGTAACTCTGACTGGCATTTTGACATAATTATGGCCCTTTTTGACTTAGTAACTTTGAATATTTGGTTACATTTTATGTTAAGATCCACTTTACTTCTAAAGTATCAAGGCTGTCGCTTCAAACTTCAATTTCTTTCTTACTATTATGTGGAAACTGTACGTGGCAAGTTGAATTTGACCTTGACCTTTGGATGACCTTGACTGTCAAAGTAAAAGTATTAAATTTTCTTCTTATTTTAAAAAGATCATCTTATAAATGACCACACCCTACACTATACCCCCCTCTCAGCCCCCCTGATCCCCCATTTTTTTTTATATTGTTAGAAAAACACAAATATTTATTTTTTCATAGACTTTCCAACCATCCAAACCAAGAATCCTCCCCCCCCCATTTTGTTTTCTTTTCATTTTTGAAAGATATTGTAATAACTGACCACACCCCACAATTTTGCTAAAATTGCCATAACTTATTTATTTATGATCAGATTTGATTCATACTTTGACAAATAGATGAGCGGTCTGCATCCGCTAGGCGGTGCTCTTGTTTCGATTTAGATTCATTTGATTATACAAGTTTAAATCATTGTGTCAAAAGGAGATAATCCCACATCTTGATTTAAAATCGAAGGTCCGCATTCTTCCAGAATGGCCTTTTTATGTAAAGACTTTTTTATTAAGAGACCACTTTTTGTTACTCCCTTTAGTGTTGATTAAGTATGTTAGCGTATGTCATCCTTAAAACGTTTGAGTAAGTTCTTAAAGAGAGAAAGTAAAGCAGTGTCCGTTAAAGACTGCGCGATTCGCGCTATTTTTCAAAGATCGCGCACAATTTTGACATGAATATGGAAGATGGTCCACCGTCGCCCAACTAAAATAGCATGTAAAACCATGACCAAAACCGTAGACCAACAGCCCTCTGCATGTGTTCGAGAAAATTCACGCGCTCAATATCCAGGAGTATATTTTAAGATCAAAGTGATATCGACTTCGATGAAAATTTTGAGAGCCGATTTACGATCGTCTGTGAATTACATGTATCTCTTTTACCCAACTAAAGCCGTCGTTGTGTTCGATAATCGATTTTGGCCAATGAGAGCGCACGCTTTGAATGAGCGACATCACTCCTAGGCAGTCAATACCAGCAGTAAAATCATGCAGACGACGTGTGACGTAATTGCCATAAGTGCGTGGTTTTGTGGCAGTTTCTTAGTAGTTAAACCTACCAAATTAATCTGACCCAACGTTGTCCTGGGACCGATTTTTAATAGACATCAATGACATTGCTGATGATATAACATCTTCTATTAGACTTTTCGCAGATGATTGCGTACTCTATCGAGCAATCCATAGTACATTAAACCATCTGGCACTACAAGACGACCTTCGTAAATAAGAACTCTGGGGCGATATTTGGCAAATGGACTTAAATGTTAAAAAATGTGCTATTATGCAATTTGCCTCCACTGGACAAACACAATCAAAATATGACTACAAAATGAAAGGCGACACTCTGGAAATTGTAAACCACCATCCGTACTTGTGAGTTGAATTTAGTGACACATTAAAATTTAACCACCATATAGCCAGCATATCTTAAAACGCATCAAGTGTTCTCGTTTTTTTTAGAAACCTAAGATATTGTCCACGTAAAGTGAAAGAAAACGCATATGTTAGTTTAGTTCCACCAAAACTAGAGTATGCCTCACCCATTTGGAACCCAGTCAAAAATGAAAACCAAGAAAAGCCGCTAAATAGAGTTCAAAGAAATGCCACGAGATCGATGAAAACCTAACCATGGAACCCGCATAATCCACCAAGTGTGAGCGAAATGATAAGTGACCTTAAATGGCCCAGCCTCCAACAACGGAGAGCAGTAGCTGATGTAACCATCATGTATAAAATCGTAAACTGCCTAATTGCTATACCAATGTCATACCTTTCACCCACTGCAGTAATGAGATCCACCAGAAGGAGCCATAGCATGAAATTTCCCCCAATACCAATACGGGTCGATGTATATAAATATTCATTTTTCCCAAGAACTATCATCATCTGGAATAAGCTACCAGAATCCTGTGTTTCTACTACAAGCCTGGATGCATTTAAATCCACCATCCAGCTGGTACTTGAAGTGCCATCATATATGTAAAGGGACATCATCTTTGTACAGTGTAAATCACAAGTTAGTCTCCTGACTATTTTATCCCACATAACGGTGTAGAGTGGTGTGAACAGCAGATTGAAGGGGACGAATTTTTATATCATGTAAATAATTTTAATTCTTTTCGGAACACTTCGCCCTGCACCGATGTACATACACTAGCCCTCGACGTCAATGTCTACATTTTTTTAGTCTACCAATCAACCCTTTAACTTTGCTGTTTTATTGTACCCTGTCAATTTTTTGCTCCTAAAAAAGTAAATTCGATTATGGAATAACTATTTTGCAGTTTTTGCATTTATTTTTATTATATTAATATATTTTCATTTTATTACTTGACAGTTTCTCTGTCGGGCTACCAGCTTAGAAATTTCGAAAGCCCAAATCAGTTTTTAAATTGCCCAAATTAAAGAAATCAGTATGTAGCAAATTGTACTACATGTATTTATTCATTGATTGAACATTAAACAATAAAACTTTTGATTATATTTAATTCACTTGTATTGATTTTTAAAAACAAAGTAAACACTACATTACAACATAGGTCTCATCACTGTATATATAACGTCAATGTCATTTGCCCTAAGGTCTGGTACACTCTTCGTACCATTAAATTGCCAACGGTAAGCTCTTCGTGGGCTCGATGTACGTTCAATGGTCAGGGATAGTTATTGTAATAGGGCCTTGGGGCAAAATATGCGCAATTTAATGATACGTACCTTTAACGCACTCAAAATGTCCAACGCAGAATAGCACGGCCGCTGCTTGGTGGCTAGCAAAGAAGAAGTCGAGGGTCACTCGAAGCGGTCCGAGCATGCAGTGGAACACCGGCTGCGCGCGCACATCACAGACTGGAAACCCGGGGTTGTCTCATCTTGGTCGCAGGCACAACACTGTTCACAAATAAAAAAAAGGTGAGTACATTAAACTCTGTTGATATTCAAGTTTACAGACCGTTACAAGCAAGCACTGTTCAAATGGTTTACTTTATATCTTGTACACGTTTATATAGCTGACATTAAAAAAAAACACTATTCCAAACACTCGGCTTTCTTCGGCCATTTTTTTTTTGCACCTTACAACACCTTTTATGTTTGATATTATTGCTAGGCAACACATAGTACCATTGCGCGCCTACATAAGTTTTCTGAATATTTTGAAATAATAGTGTGAGGTAAAACTTAAGGTGCGTCTTTTTTTGTAAACAATGAATAGTTTGGAATAACGGTACCAACAAGACAGATATTTGCTAGAGAACGATAACAGGAAAATTATACGCCAAACTATTTAACCGAACACCAACGGAATTTGACGATGATAAACCGATGGTAATAACAATAATATGGCGGCATTGTGTACACACCGGTCTTATACTGACAATATTGTAGTGACGTCACCATCTTATCATTGCGCCATGAGAAAACCAGCACAAATGACATCGACGACGTCATTGGCAAATCGTCATTTTCATTACGTCATAATTTTCTGCGAAAAAATGATTTTTGTGTTATTCGAATGAATATGGCGGTCGCAGATGACGGACAGGTTGCCCTAGATGATTTGAACACAGAATATCCTGATATTTACTCATTAAGTAAGTTCATATTGACTTATTTTCAACAGGGTAATATGATTATAGGTGCTACCTAATTTACGGGCAAAAGCTTTTAAAGTTTTTTTTTGATAACCATGTATTTTTAATAAATACATCATTACATGGACATGATTGTGTTCAAAATATTATAATTGTTGCAATAATTAAGTAATGCATCCAAAAAAATCAATCTTAAAACGAGTTACATGTTCCAAGCTTAAAGATCTAGCATCTTATTTTTTTTTGTTTTCTAGCCACAGGAATTTATAGCTGGTTCGGTGTCTGTGGTATAGTGGATGGGGTGTCTGCTAACTGGCTTAGTCACTGGGAGGTCTCTGTATTGAACCCTTAAGTGGGAGCATTCTTTAGATAACCCTAAAGACATAATATGGCGTACCATTTGGGTTGAGTCAAGAAGACCTACAAGTTAAAAAGAGAAATGTACGGCGAAGTACAATAATTGTACGTCGACATAAATATAAAATACACTTCAAAGTATATATTTGTACGTCAAAGTACAATTTGTACTTCGACATACATGTTTGTACTTCTACGTACACATTTTCTGAACAGCCAATCAAAACACTAGTCTCTTGAGCCGCTTTTCCTTCAGATTTATTCATAATAAATGTTTAAATTCTCTATTTTAATTGAGGACAAAATGAATAAAAATATCAGAATGGCAAAAAAACAACAAATAGAAGTTTTAAGTATTTAATGCACTGAAATAGATTATATACAAATTTGAAGAAGATTCAATTGTTACCTTTTTTAAATTAAAATTATTCAGCATATTGTGAGTATTTATTGATCATGCGGGGCGGAGTATCACGACCGTCCAGCGCATTACTGTGTAGGAAATTCCCAACTGTAACCAAACAGTTACAAAGCATTAACAGGATAAATAATGTATTATAACCTCCCCGTTGGTCGTATTTTGTGATAACCTTAACTTGCAAAAGTCAGAGGTTAATTCCGCCACGCCAGGTCAATAAATACGCACAATATCTATGAGTTAGCGGTTGATAGTCGCATAATTTGGTATAAATTATAATAATAATAATGTTTAATAAATACGCACAATATCTATGAGTAAGCGGTAGATAGTCGCATAATTCAGTATAAATAATAATAATAATAATGTTCAATGTCAAATATCTCTAAAAGCAACAGACGTAAGGTGTCTTCTGATTGGCTAACACTCAAGGGTCGGTGAAAATTGTACGTCGAGGTACATTTCTCGTTCTACCTAGTACTTCTTGTAGACTTTCGACGTCATGGTACGTCATATAGACACTAAGTACTGGTCCTACCCAGGAAACAGTTTGTTTCATCAAATGTCTCGATTCAACTTGACAGCTTGCTTAACCAGTTGCATTTAGCATACTGTACACTGATTTAACATAATCAAAATCATGTGATGTGTCAAATCAATTTTGATTGACAAATTTGACAGGATTTTTTTAATCCAATAAGTTTTAGACTGTCAAATAACACACACTACGTATTGAAAGCCATACCTGGAGCTTTCTTCTGTATATCACTGACTTCATCAGAAGAATGATATCTACTGTTGGGAAACGTTAACACCACTAATTGTCTTCTTATTTATTATCAATGTATAGTTATGTGTAACAGCAAAATAACATACTTGTTTCGCAATTAAAATATTTAATAAATACAGGTATCTTGCAGGTTTCTAATTTTCTTTCGCAAACTATTGTTGAATAGTTTAAATTTTGTCGCCACTAAAAAAGAGCCATTTTGTAGCAATTCTAAAATCACAGTCTAAACTGCATACACTTAGCTCTATTATACTATAGTTACAATTTGAATGCAAATATTAGAATACATCATGTTATATCATCCATATTTTTTTATTTAAACATTCAAATAACACATAACACAGTACATATATAAAAAGGTATGTGGTATTGTGTGCAGATACAAAACACTACACATCATTTATTTGCACATAAAATAATAGTTACAAAATAAGTAAAACTAAAACACTGTCATCAACCTACATTTCAAGAATATTTACGTATATGAAATTACAAAGTGGTGTTATTGTATTACCTTTTACAAAATTAACATTGCTGGTTTTGTACTAGCCATAAAACATGTATCATGGATTGACAAGTAACAACCAATTTATTAATTACACAATAGAATGGAAATCATATTAATTGCATTATGCATTTACTAAACAAGGTATTTGCTACTGTTTAGAATTACACTATCTTACTAAATATGATCACAGGTACTTAGTGCTTTTACATACTTGTAGTAAGTTTTGTATTACTAGTTTGACAACTATCGGCAGACACTTGTCGATATACAGACAAAATTTGCATGGGAACTTTCATATTTTTTCAGCATAATTGCCTTCAAATTGTTAATTTAACAACCCTTTGACATTGTTTGCACATCTGATCTTATTATACCATAGTTGATTTTTGTTTATAGATAGACATATATAGACTTTTCAAAGTTCTATAAAAGTTCACACATGTTCCATCCAAGTAAACAAACAGAACCAATAAAGATCACCACAGATAATAACTGTGTGTATAGATTGGAAATTTTGATAGTTCAGGAATCCCTCCTTTGTTGATATCTGTAAACCAAAACTGTCAGTTTTGCTGGATAGAATGGCTTGTATGATGCCCAGCTCTTGCCTTCGCAGAACAGCTTCTAAAAAAGGAAAACCAACAAATATCTTAAAATTTGATCAATAACGCAGACAATTTATAAGTGTCTTGTTTTTTGTTGATTTCGAATCCGGCAGATTTTTTACGTAAGATTGTTGTACGAAAATCCAACGGTATCGGATTTTGTGGTTTGAGGCCTTAACTAAATATAGTGATATGTAACCTTTCGGGATATCGGTAAAGTGCGAGCAGACGATGTGTAAATACGTTAAAAATTAAAGCTAAAAGACTAAAAAGTTAGATCGGAATATCTTTAAATTTTGAAAATAAATGTGTTTCTGGTGGATAACAACGACAACTTACCAGAATATTGCTCATGGTCACACGTAAAACTTTTTTCTGAGAGCGAACGGAAAATGCGTCATAAATTCTGACAAATAGTCTAAACAGTAGGGTGTCGTTATTGAAATACCGCGAGAATACTGGAAGAATAGAGATGCCAACTATAATGTTTAAAACAAATATTTGTTTAACAAGCCTTTGTGATTTGTCAGGATAATAATAACAATAAGATATCGAAAAGATCAGGCAAATAAATTCGACAGAAATCTGAGATTCGACAATATATTAAAGACGGGTTATGTTCACCTAAATTGTGTTTGGTAAAGACTGTAACTATATGTAGTGAACCAGTCTTCGGCGTATACCCACTGAAGAAGAGCATTCAGGGGAGATAATTGAGTAATGACTTAATTTTGGGGAGGTTGCGAAGAAAAAAAAATAATGCGAGAATATTTAGTGCGATTCGCTACACAATTATGATGTCATTGATATAACTTTTCCTGAGGTATGTATTTACATGTGATTTAGCATATGTCAAAGTGTTTTTGATTTGTTCAAGGCCATAAATAGCATCGCGAAAATATATGTCGCGTGGCAATTTTTTTTTTGAGACGTATCCATATGTGGTATTCTTATGTAATTTTATGTCTAAATTCCCATGTGTATGAACGATCATCCCGCTTCGCGGGCTTTTGCCCGTATAATATGTTTATATCGCAAGAGAGGCCATTCATTATATTAAAGAGAATAATGGTGGCGTAGTGTCAGGGTTGGCATATTTACCGGTCTATTGAGTTTTGGCCGGGCCGGCGGTCAATACCCGGTTTAACCAATACTGGTTATTACTGGTCAATACTGGTCGATTGAAAATTATAGCTTTTAAACATCATAAAGGAAGACTTTAAGCTATTCTATATGAAATCAATCATTATTCTGTAATTGATAAACTTTTTTTTAGTTATTTTTTAAAAAAAAATTTAAAAGCTGTAAAAATATTACTTTTTTATTATTTTATATTTTATGGAAACGGCCTCAAATACATAAGGACTAAGGCAATATCTTTATCTCAGTGTATCACATCTGTTACTAAAGTATTATTACTGTTGTAGTTACCATAGTATTTCACTGATTTATTGATATATCTATTTGATAAGCAGATGGACAAACAGAACTCTTGTGTTTTCTAGGGTTATAAATCTGG
Organism: Dreissena polymorpha; assembly: GCF_020536995.1. NCBI lineage: Eukaryota > Metazoa > Mollusca > Bivalvia > Myida > Dreissenidae > Dreissena > Dreissena polymorpha. The sequence continues at coordinate 69,830,592 of NC_068363.1, read as the reverse complement.
CCCCTAAGCCTTAATTGGTAATAAAATGCAGGCAGTGTTATGTCTCTGATATTGACAATGAAGCAAATCTGCCCTTAGGCTATTTTATATCACTCAAACAAAAGGAGATACCATGCTATTAATTAAATAGTTATTTCTAGCCTGTCTCCTATCAGAGTATTAAGAGGTTGTTTTTTCATTTTATATTTAAAAGTTCAATACTTTATTGGTCTTTAAATTAATAAGTATTTAAAGTTCTTGATTTTGCCAACAAATAATGTTTCCCAATTGTGGGTATACTCTAGACACTTCTTTCATTTTTTTCTTTTAACCCTTTGCATGCTGGGAAATTTGTCGTCTGCTAAAATGTCGTCTGCTGAATTTCTAAAATTAGCATTTTCTTCGATTTTTTTTTCAAAGAATACTATCAGAATAGCAAACAGTTTGGATCGAGATGAGACGCCACGTTCTGTGGCGTCTCATCTGGATCCAAACTGTTTGCAAAGGCCTTCACAACTCGGTTCCCGCACTGTAAGGGTTAATAATTATTTCTTATTATGTTTATTTTTATATCAATGGAAAATAAAATATTTTTTCACTATTTTTTTAAAAAAGAATTCAAAGAAATCTTGACAAGAATACATGACAAGTAAGGTGTGACAGTTCAATAACACACATTTTGACAATGCATGTATCATTATGATGTGATGATGATGACATGTTCATATGTGTATAAACTTTTTTGATCACAAAAACAATGAATATACTTTTGATTATGCACATCATTGGTGTGTCATATTTGTAATCTTGTTAAGTCAAGAATAATCTGAACATTCATTAGAATTGAAAAAAAGTTCAATCAACCAGAAAAATCCAATTGATCAACTTTGACTAATTTAAATTGCAAAATTTTGAGAGATTGACCTACAAATTGCATGAACAGGTATAAAATAGTGGGTATTAATAGCTTAAGACATTATTGGCAACATGTCTGTTTAATTTATATTATCAATATTGTTTAATTAAGCATGGAATATTAATCAAAACTGGGGGTAAAGTTCAATCGACCAGTATTGACCAGTAATGACCACTTCGGGAGTATTGACCGGGGCGGTTTTAACCGGTTTACATCGCCTGTTAAAACCGGGGGCAGTTGATTGGTGCCAGGGCCCTCACACTACTTTGGGGGAAGGGGTCCGCAGCCCTTAGGAGGGGGAATTTTCGCGGCGTTTCCCTTTTTGGGGGATTTTTTTTACTTACTCTCTCATTATTACATTTGTACATGTTCGCACTATATTCATTGCATTTTTCATAATTTAGTATGTTTGAAAGATTAAATTGAAATAGAATTGAGATATAATAATCATGAGACACATCTTTCTATTAAAAAAAAGGGGAAAAAAGTATACTTTTCAGGTGGGGGACTGCCGCCGAAATTCGGCGGCAGATTTGATAGATTGAGGGCCCTGGGTGCCAACCCTGCGTATTGTTCTAGTTTGTTGGCATTCAAAATCCTAGGCTAGCAGACGCCGGACGGTTTTGTGTCGTTTCGCCCTAAGCTAATAAATGTTCGCCCTAAGTCACCCTGAGTCGTTTCCCCCTTACAAGTGGGTCGTTTCGTCCTTATTTTATTGGTTTAACTTGCCGACCATTAAACCGGAAAATATAAATAAATAAAAATGAATAATACAAACAAAAAACGTTACAACTTATAGACCAGTTGAAGAGTGACGTCACGCGCACCTGTAAAGTTTAGACTCCACCCACTGGCTGGCAAAAACAGGTGGTATTCATATAAGCGCATATAGAGAAGGTTTCCAGAATCGTGGTTTTTATTGATAATCCTGCATAATATCAAATATAATTTTAATAATAATGTCTGAATAAAACATTAAATTAGCGAGCAAGGACATGCATTTTTGGAACGATTATATTGTTTTTATTATTTGTTTTTACTGACTAAGAACTCGGGAATGGAACATTATCTACGAGTTGGTTATGTGGTTACCACAAAAACCTTTCTACTTGAAACATCTTTGCGACCTTTTTTTTTAGAACACAAATACTCAGAAATGGAAATTCTTTCAGAATAAATTTAATTTAATGAAATATGTAATTTATATGAATACTAAGACAAAAACTGTATAGTGAATAAACTCATAACTACTGGCAATTATTGGACAATTGGATTCTTTAACCACTGATATAAGTGAGTAAATTATATAGCATAGTTACAGAGTTTTGGCTTTATTTATGAATATTCTGGTAACTATAGCAAACAAATGTATGTTTAAATTGATTGACACAATTGTTGAGTAATTTAATAAGCAAAGATTAAGACCAGATAATCATCTATTGTTTAGAAAGAAGGATTAAAATTATATGTGTTCCATAAAAAAAGTGAAAAAAATACAGAGAAATGAGAATTTGGTTGCCATGGTATCCCTTAAAGGAGGACAAAATGGAAAACAATATAATTTAAAATACATTTTACTTATCCCTGATAAATATTGTATATATAATTACATCGAAATCACAAATGCGACCAGACTGACAATGATTTTAAATTAAGTGCCCACCATTTTCAAACCTGTTGCCATGGAAACTCATATTCCGCAACAAATACTTATCAGACAGTGCTGCTCCCATCTTAAAAAGATTGAGCAAGGTGTTAGGTTTAGATATGTGAAATATCAGGGTATTGTAAAATCGGCCAAAATCGGGGTTATTTTTCTCTATTAGTGTAAAGATTATACGTGACTGCAGTGTACCAAACAACATCAGGAAAACAAGCAATCACGTTTGATCATAATAGGGGTAAAAAATACTTGGTTAAAATAAATTAAATATTTAGATTTATGGTATCATAATATATCATAGATTTTTATCACTCACTATCATTGGTAAAGAGATTTCAATATACATGCAAAGACGGTTCAATTTGCATAATAATATGCAGGCTTTTTCATGTGTATGCTAAAATTTATTAAATATTGTCATTCAATGTAAATGAAACGATAATTCATTCAATGTTAAAGAAAATTACCACAACATTTTAAAATTTAAATATTCGGCTTTTTAGCAGGGCTTACTCTGCCATTCGACACATTAGCCAATGCCTACAAATAAGGAAATTCGGCTACAAAAAATTCTTGTAGGCAACAAGGTTTTCTACATAATCACTCATAACATATCCAAAATAATAAGAATTAAGACATAAAAAGGTAAATTTGGCTACAGAAAATTTAGAGCCAGAGAGGGAGCTCTGTTTAATTTAATAGGGCTTTGTTTTATAATTGATTCAATGCACCTCTAACACTTAAGATCGCGGATGAAAAATGACAATATCACATCCACACCACTTTTAACTATAATTAAATTATTATGTTTTATTATTTTTGAAATATCAGTAATAAAAGTCTTACTATAAGAAAGAATACGGCAAATTTATAGTTTTGTTTTGTGGAATTGTCATTATTTAGTCTTCCGACCACCTTTATTCTAAAGCTGTTAACTAATTCGTATTTTTATGAAGAGGAAATTATATTGATGAATATGCATTTTTTGGTTCTTAATAATTTTTATGATATATTTGCACTATTATTTAGGTGTTTTAATGTTTATTTCTGATTTTCTTATCCATTTCTGGAGTAAACACATGCCTGAATCCATATGTTTTACGCTACTATAACCAGTGCTTTTGCCAACCAGTCGGTGAGCGTACGCGGAAAATCCTGAATGAAAACCATAACAATCAACTGGTCTATAGACCAGTTCACGCGTGACGTCACGCACACCTGCATGTTTCCATCCGGGCTATACTCTGGTAGGCAAAAGAAAGCACTCTGGATCCAACCGGCTTTTTATTGCATAAAGGAGCTACGGAGAATCCTGAGATGGACGAAGTGTTACGATTGCAAAAGAAAGATACAATCAAAGGGCGATTATCTCGTTTCGATCAGACATTATCAAAACAACAAAGTACCATAAACCACAGCAGGGACCTGTACAAAATGGGGTACGGACATTAACCCTCTAGGACATAAGCCTCTTTAAAAAAAGTGCGCGCTAGGACATTAGCCCCCAGGTGTTTTAAAACGTTCAAAACTTTTTTTAAATAAGCATTTTTATTCCATTATTTTAATTTCATATGTAAAAACATAGATTATTATTTTTTATTTTTTTTCCTTTTATGATACCTTATTTTTCTCGTCCATAGATATGTGCAGGTCGAGGTCATCCTGCTCCAAACCGTACATACATTTTTGTGTTAGTATGAGTAAACAATAAATGTTGTAATTAATTGTTAGAATATAATATCTTTATACATACATATACAATATTATACCATTTACAAATGTTTAAACAACTAAAAAAAAGTATTTAAAAAAAAATTATGTAAAAAAGATGAATAACAAATGTTATGTTATGTAAAGCAGATGCACAAACTATTTTCATTGTGGAAGTATAAAAAGCTTCGGACTAGTGACAGTGTATTAAGTATTGGTACTTGAGATCTTTCAAATGGTTCATTGTGGAGTTTCTAAAGGATAAATAATATTCATAAAAAAATCATATTATGATAGTGGGTCAGCAAACAAATTTACAATTGCCCAAGACTGTAGTTCTGTTTCATGACACTTAACATTGTTATGGATTTTAAAAGACATAGTCAGGTTCATTATTAGCCCTTGTATGGATGTAACTATCCCCTTTCTCTGACATATAGGAATATATATTTTTTCAATTCTAGCATAAGAATATTTATATCAGTCATATTACTTTTTGTACTTCCCAATATCATTGTTTTACAACTTATTTTTTGCACATTATGTGCACATAAAAATTCAACAACATAATTCACAGTTCTCTGTGTAAAACAGCAATCCCAAAAAAGATGTTTTATAGTTTCTTCATTTTCTTTACAAAAGGTGCATAGGTTAATTTCTTCAAAATGTTCATTTTATACAAAAGAGATTTAGTTCCTAGGATTCTAGTATGTACTATTCTTGTTTGAAACCATTGAGTGTACGTATTTTTGAAAATATTAAAAACAAGATTATGTACTTTTTTCCATTCAATGTTATCGAAAAATGTATTCCACTTTGTTTGGCAAGTCGGTAAATCAGAATTGATAATAAAAGTTTTATAAACATTTTTGTTTGGGTTTGGCATAAAAACTATGCTATTCAAGTAAGACGATATAAATGCACATTCTGTATTTGGCTTTTTAATAACTTGGAAGTCAGAAAGACTGAGAAAATTCTTAACAGTTCTAATCAATCCTTCATAAAATAAGAAGTTGATCTTTGTGCCAATATAGTTCTCTTAAATAGATTGTTGTAAAAATTGCCCAGAGGTGTTTACAATATCCCTAACAAATCGAATTCCATTGTCATACATGAATTTATTATATATACATGTACTTCTAAGACCTATTTTTAAATTGTGATTATAAAATAAAGGCATGTTTTGTATATCTTCACAGTTGCAAATAACTTTCTTACTGATGTACATACCGGTAATATAGCATGTAAGAACATCTTTCCAAAAACAATTCTTTTACAAATTTTCTCAGCATAATCTTTTCCTACATTCATCATTTTTTTAACATCAAATATTGAGTAAACAAGTAGAAAACATTTTCCAGTGCATAAGACATTTTTTTTAACCATGTTAGTTTCATAGTTTTTTCAAATGCATATACATCTATCATAGATATTCCTCCCTCCTCAAAAGATTGAATAGCAATACTATGCTTGATTTTCGCAGGGCCATCCCAGACAAAATTATGGAACATGGTGTTAATTTGTTTCAATATTTTCTCACCTGGGCTAGGAAGGGAGATAAATAAGTGAGTAAATAGGGGAAGTAATAATGTTTTAATGACAGTTATTTTCCCTAGCGGGGTCAAATTTCTTCTATTCCAAAAGTGTATAGTATTTTGTAATTTAGTTATTTTATTTGCGAAGTTGATATCTATCATTCTATTTAAATCAGCATCAAATAGAATACCTAGAACTTTTACAATTATCAATAAGTTGAAGTCTACTTTATTTATTTTTTTCAATATAAAGCGTGTACCACACACGTAAATTTTAGTGTTTTTTTTTTACAATTTCTTTACTATTTTTTTCTTTGGTCTCTATTTATTTTGCAAACATTTTGCTATCTGACATCATCCAAAAGTATAAAATTACCTTACAATTAGATACACAAGTACATATTGTGTTGTTGTTGCTGTTTAAAAAAAAACATTATTCCATGTTAACATTTAAAAGCTGTAAAAGTGTGTTAAGCAATATCAGGGCCTTTAATTACTCATTTAAGACAACTCTTTTTACAGCTTTCGTCAAGTCAAGTAATATTTATTTATAAAGTCGGGTATAATATACAACATTTTAAACACAAGCTCTGAAGAGCTTTTAAGGCCAACTTGTAAACTTAAAATAAAAAAAAAGATGAAATAAAATACCTTAAAAATGAATTTAAAAATAGGTAGGGGCTAACAGCCTAAGGGGCAAATGTCCTAGGGGGCTTTTGTCCAAGAGGGCTTATGTCCTACGCTCATACAAAATAGGTCCCTGACCACAGGTGGTATATGAAAGTCTGGTCATTAAACACAATTGATGATACCACCATGTCTTCTCTTTCTGGTAGTATTGAGCAGTCATTTGGTTTAGTAATATACCGCCAAAGTACTAAACTGTTGCTTCCATTAGATATGTAACAATACATATTGTAAAAAAGGAAAAGCCATATATCAAATATAGATTATCAGAAAATATACACCTTAAAGATACTAGCCAGTTTAATTTATAAGAAAAATATTAAATAATTATAAAATTTACTTATAAACATTTAAGGTATTTAGCGGGTATTGATTAATAAAAACTATGTCATTCTGTATGAAGATTGAATGTTAAAGGCCCCCTAACATTCAATAATAGTTATTTGAAAAAAAAAAAAAGTAGTTATGTGCTTCTTATTATCCCCTTATCCACAAACATCGCTGTTAAAGTTCAAAAGAAAGTATGAATTCAGCTTGAAACAAGCTAAAGATAAATCCTCTCGTTACGGTATATATAAAAACTTAAGGGCGAAACAACCTTGGCAGAATGGGAATTAGGTCGAAACGACCCTGGGCGAACTGGTATTAGGGCGAAACGACTCGCTCCAACAAGGATTTGAAAAGGACAGTTTTAACCCTTTGCATGCCGGGAAATTCGTCGTCTGCTAAAATGTTGTCTGCTGAATTTCTAAAATTAGCATTTTCTTCGATTTTTTTTCAAAGAATACTATCAGAAAAGCAAACAGTTTGGATCCTGATGAGACGCCACGTTCTGTGGGGTCTCATCTGGATCCAAACTGTTTGCAAAGGCCTTCAAAATTCAGTTCCAGCATTGAAAGAGATAAAGTTATAAAGATAAACTTATTTACTGATCATTGTCCATTAATATAATGCCTCTCCCACTCACATATGTCATATCTTGTGATTACCTGATCATTCTATGGTAGAGGTACTCATATGGTAAAGCTGTTATCTTACATAACATTTACTTTTGGGAATGTTCTCTTAGTGCATGTAACTCCAAGATAATTAATTCCCAAGTGATTTGTTTTACAACACTCCAAAAATAATGCATTTAATTTCATTTGTCAGAATGACTGGAAAAGGGCCGATGAGGCATGAAGCAAGAAAAAGGGCCATGCATGTTTTGTATATTAATAATGATATTGTAATGCTTGTTAGTCATGTTAACACATACTGAACTTAATCCCTTTCATTTTTAGATGAAAACAACCAAGAGGGACACCTGGCGCTTGATTTTCTTCCCAATGCAAACACACACACACTGTTTAATTGGAAACTGAATCATCTGGTGAATAGACCACTTTTATTTATATTAAGTTGCCTGGTGCTTTTATGTCTGGAAGTAATGAAAAATGGAAGTTGGTGACTAGTAAACAGGAAAAAATGGTACTCTATAATTCTATAGATAATTGACCGCACTGACATTAAAATGAAAAGGCCTACATAAATGCAGCTGATATAACAATCTCATTATTGAGCTCAGACTTGGCCATTTTGCAGCTTTGGAAAAAGTAGAAAACATATGAGCCTAGCTCTGTGAGAAGGGAGTTTAATGCATGTGCGTAAAGTGTCATCCCAGATTAGCCTGTCATTGTGCAGTGCGCACAGGCTAATCAGGGACGACACTTTCCGCTTAAATGGAATATTTGGTTTAAAGGAAGACAGTTCTTTACGATAATCCAGTTCAGGCAGAAAGTGTCTACCCTGATTAGCTTGCCTGGACTGCAGGGGCTTAAAATATGGGACGACACTGTATGCACATGCATTAAACCCCCTTTTCACAGAGCAAGGCTCATATCTTTTTCATCTTTTCAAAACTGTTATTTTTAGGAAGCTGCTATATACCTACAAGAGGGTGAGAACCACGAAAAGTTCTTCACGCATCCTGCGAGCCATTATCAGGCCCTACATGCGTACCAGATTGCCCACAGCACATGGTTGAACGTGCTGGACTTTGTGGCCGCCGTAGCCATCCTGCTACTGGCAGCATGTGAGAGACCCGCTGTAGATCTGTTGAGGTTGCCTATATGGGTACGTACTTTTGTAGTTTTTAGATGGTATCAAGTTGCCTATTGAAGTGACGAAAAGGCAAGTTTTAAAAACTGGTTAACTTTCTCTTGGTGATTGGTAAATTGTTAACAGAAAAATGTCACAGCAGGTGATTGTACGAACCTTATTCCTTCTATTTATTTTCATTTATTAGAAAACAATGCTGACAGGAGTCGGGGCAGTCACAATTGCTTCATTATGAGCATAAACAAAAGCCTATTCTTTTCAAAACAAGAGCGCAATAAACATCTGCAGAATTCCCAAGTAATTGCTTTATTGAAACATGTTCAATTATATTCCTAATATTGCGACTTGCGTGAAAGAATGTTTATGTGAATGTAAGCCTATGTTAGCCATATGACCCCATACTTGTGCCCTGTTTCTCATCAGGCGCATGGTTCACTGGAGATCCTGATGCTAGTTGTGCTTTCCCTGGAGCTGGGCATAAAAATGAAGTGGCTTGGCTGGCGTGTGTTCATCAGGCATCCAAGAACTATCATTAAGGTAAAACAGTTCTCTGGCGGTTTTTGGTGATCAGAATAATAAAAAAAATAGAGGTCAGAGTCAGAGTATTATCAAATTAAAACTTCTATGACTATTAAATGTTTTTATACATTTTTTTTTTATAAAGCGTTACTTGCCTAGATCTTTGAACTGGTTTTAAGAGCATTTTGGGTTTAAGTATGATTGCATTGAAAGCCTAAGGCTTATTTGAATGCTCTCGAGTCTGTTTCCTGGGTAGAATCAGTACTTGGCATCTTTTTGGAGATCTAAAGAACGCTCCCACAGTGGGAATCGAACCTTTGACCTCCAAGTCCCTACCGAGGCAGACACCATACCCTCAACACCACAGCATCCATTCGGTTGAATGGGGTGCATGTGGCTATTACTTTAGTAAAAAGTGTTTATTCCAATCAGCATTTTATGCCGTAAGCCTTATTGTATTTACTTATCATTATTCATGGTTTATTTCCTCCTCAGAATAAAAACAGCTTTCATTCATTGCTTCCTGCAGACATCCATGCTGCTGATCATGTTAGCAGAGGCAATCACTGTGATATGCAGACAGACCAGTCATTTTCGTATAACTCGTGCAATACGACCCATATTCCTTCTCAATACACACTACGGCAGAGGAGTAAGGAGGTATTACAATACGACCCATATTTCTTCTCAATACATACTACGGCAGAGGAGTAAGGAGGTATTACAATACGACCCATATTTCTTCTCAATACATACTACGGCAGAGGAGTAAGGAGGTATTATTTGAGCCTCATTCTTGGAAACCTTGGTTGCATGTGCGTAAAGTGTCATCCAAGATTAGTCTGAGAAATTCCATAAAAGCGGAAAGTGTCCCAGATTAGCCTGTGCAGTCTGCCACTTTACGCACATGCATTAAGCCCTTTTTTCTCAGAACAAGGCTCATTGTATATTTAAACATACAGTTTTCATTTAACCATGGTCTTTTTTTATACTTTTTAAAAGGAATCCTTATAACTCTTAAACTGCTTCACTTGGTCATAACAATATATACATACCTTACATTTAGCATGAAAATATAAGATGTAATTGCATGATGATTTTTCTCTTCAAAATATATTTCTCCAAGTGGGGATAATGTAATAAAGCAGTTTGAGTTTTATATTCTTCAATTTTTAAGTTGAAGTGGGGGTAGTAATTTAAAACGCTATTCTGTTGAGCTTCTAACATTTGCATTTCCTCCCCCCTCCTCTTTTGATACTTTGAGGGATTTAAGCTTTTAAGCAGACAAGTGACTTAAATTGAAACCATCAACTGATGGAAATTTATGTCCCCATAATGATAATGTATTTACTCTGCAATTTTCCAGGCCATATGATTTGACAAGATACACAAAGTAGGGATGTCTAAAGAGGATCTGTCGTTCAATCAACTTTTTTTCCATCCCAGATCCTCTGGTGGAATATATAGGTTCATTTGAGCCTCGCCTTATCAAAATGGGTTTTAAAGCATGTGGGTAAAGTGTCGTCCCAGATTAGCCTGTGCAGCTGATTTTTGGCTAAGAAGAGACTTTCTTTAAACAAAAAATATCATAAAACCGGAAAGAGTCATACCTTAGTAGCCTGTGCAGACTGCACAGGCTTATCTGGGATGACACTTTATGCACATGCATTAAACCCCCTGTTTGCAGAGCAAAGTATTTTTATATTCAGTATGCACAAATGTATAAGCAGTATAGTGTGCCTTGTTATTGGTTTCTTTATGTCCTTTGCAGAATTGCCAGACATACGCTTCAGTCCCTGCCGTCCATATTTGACATGCTGGTGCTTATAGTGTTCATTATGCTCATTTTCTCTATCCTTGGTAAGGACCTTGTACTCGCTGTTTAAATTAACACGCATTGCCATCTGTATTGCCACTGTCACTTGTAATTAATAAGTATATATTGTGTAGCCCATGCACACACTGGACGTTTTATTATTTTAGAGATACATGTACAATATACTAAAAGAATGGCTTGTTATTTTGAGTTGCTAGGGCCAAACTGGCATGATTTGTAGTATTTCTACATATCCTTTACTTATCCTAATGCGACCAAAACAATCTTGTTGGTACAAATTATTGCAAAAATTAACAAGCCTTCTTTTATATATCTTTGTACCTAATTTTTGCAACTTATCCTCCATGGCCTGGTCCAACAGTTATATTCCAGTCTTTGTCAATTCACAAATCTTTTTGTAGCAGATGTAGAATGTATTACATTGACTATGTATTTGACACATTGTTTAATTTTTAAAGAAATCTTTAGTCAGGAATTATATTAACTTTTCATGGCAAAATGGTGAACACTAAAACAGTGTTACTTCTTTCAGGTTTTTATCTGTTTTCTACAATCCCTGCAAACCCAGTAAGTACGTTCATTAGCTTGAAGCATTTAAGATGTTATGAATGAAGAAACCTTTCACATAAAACATGCTAAATGCCTAATATGTCAAATGTAAGTCGTACCAATGAACTATGTTAGTATGTATATGCATGGCTGTACAGGATCTCATATTCATTTATATAGCAATAATAAAAACAACATCATTTTGCTACATTATAGATTATTTTCACATCTTCTGGCATTACTTGTGTTATTCTTTGTATAAGAAAGAGTCAATTATGTTTCAGTTTTTTGCATCATTGAAGGACAGTTTTGTTAGCTTGTTTGTTCTGCTGACAACTTCCAAGTAAGTGGTTTCACATTGGTAATAATTAATGGATAGCCACAATGTTAAAGGGGATATACTGGACATCAACAGAATCATGTCTGTCTGTCTTTCTGTTTGTTTGCACACCTGCCTTTTTGGTTTGTCCTAACGTTTGAGGGCCAGTCGGTTGCTTCTGTCCTGCCCTGTAGATCAACACAAAGTTGTCCAAAGGCGTTTATTAAAACTTTTCAGTTATAGACTTTAAAACAAAGAACATTGAAATTGATATTGCATAGATTGTTCGTTTTGATGTGAAGTAGTGCATGTGCAACCTATGTTAACAATTACAAAAGTTATGCACCTTTTTTAACTTAAACATTCAAAACATCATACTACATACTACAGCATTGTGTGTCAGGGGTTATTATTGTTCACTAGTGTGAACAATTTTAGTTTTGAATGAGGCTGAATTGATCTTTTAAGATTTGAACATTGACATTGTGGTTAATGATTCGGAAGCAAAGTGATAAACTTATATTTCTTAATTTAATACTGTTAGAAATTGGTTCTTGTTACATCCCATCAGTTTCGATATTAATTTTGTTAAATGAAAATAAATGTATATAACAATAACTTTAAACACTTATAAATTTATAAAAGTCAACAAAAGTATGCAATAAAACATAGAATTTTAGATTGATTCATATGCATGGATCTCAAGTTATGTTTGCATTTTTCAACACTTAATATAATTAAAATAATATCCTTGCTTCTTTTGTTTCTTATGAGTTGCATGCTATGAAACACATGACATCACATAACCTCTCTATCTGTTCCTCTCTGTCTAATGCTAATTGTTATTTGAAACATCAAAATTTGACATTTTGAATATTACTTTGTTTTAGATGTGTGCTAGTTTCACGCTCATATATTTCAGTTTTCCAGATGTTATGCATCCAGCTTATGACGCAAACAGATTTTTTGCACTTTTTTTCATAACCTTCCTGGTTATTGAGCTCTACTTTGTTATGAACTTGGTATGTCTTCATGTCTCCGTTCAAGTTTGGTTGAAACCATTTTATGCCCCCGGTAGGGTGGCATATAGCAGTTGAACTGTTGGTATGTCAGTCTGTGCTTCTGTCCAAACACTTTTACATTGGCCATAACTTTTGTGATATTGAAGATATCAACTTGATATTTAGCATGCATGTGTATCTCATGTAGCCGCACTTTTTGAGTGGTGAAAGGTCAAGGTCATCCTTCAAGGTCAAAGGTAAAAAAACTAAATCCAAGGGAAGTAACAAGCTCTAAAGGGAGATAATTTCTATACCTGCCAAATGATAAATAGAAATTTTATTTCAAAGCGGCGCAGTAGGGTTCATTGTGTTTCTGACAAACACATCTCTTGTTCAATAGTTACATTGGATTTGGAAGTTAATGTTTACTTAATTTAGTATGCCAACTGTCTATTCATATTGCAATTTTATTGTTTTTTTTTTTTTAATGAAATTAAAGAATAAAGTCCTTATGAAGCATGCAATTATTATTATCCTGATATTTGTAATCTTTGATATATGGATTTTTGTAACAAATTCAATACTTCCCTAGATAGACAGTTCAAAGACAGACTCCTAAACAGTAGTCAAAACGAATGATAATCCAAAATTGCCATTTAGGGATAAGTATTTCAATTTAATCCAGAAAACCTATAAACGAAAGTATATTAATAAGGATTTTCACAATGTATTATTACTGTAAATGAGGCCATCACGTCTTGCCACAGGTTTCAACACTTTGAGAAGATCTTAGAAAGAGTTGTGAAGAAACATTTTCACGTTAGACTATCAAAAAAAATGAATTACTGGTATTCAAGTTCAATATTAATGCATGTTCATAAAGTATTGTCCCCAATTAGCTTGTGCAATCCGCTCTGGCTAATCAGGGACGGCACTTTCTCCTTAGACTTGATTTTCATTTACAAGGGACTTTCTTTAAATAAAAAATTCCATGAAAGTGGAAAGTGTAGTCCCTGATAGCAAGTGCAGACTGCACAGGCTAATACTGGGATAACACTTTACTTACATGATTTCAGCCCCATTTTCCCAGAGCGTACCTCAAAGGTTTGTTGGTGACCTTGCAGTTGAGACATTGATGAATATTTGCAATTTGAGTATACTCCATCCACATCTCTGTTCTACATGTATATACTTGCATGTTTCAGTTTCTTGCTGTGTTGGATGAAGCATTCTCTGGGTTTGAGAAGGAGAATTTTAAGGAGTTATATCTTCACAAACGAGAGGGCTGTAGACAGGCTTTTAAACTCTTGGTCACAAAAGAGGTGAACATAATGGTCCTGTAGTTATAGAATTATAAAAACTGATTTATTTTTGTGCTATTTATTTAATGTCAAAAGCATACGTCTAACTGTCCTATGGTATTGTGTTGTCCTTTCCGGCATTAAAAGAGAACTTAGTTTCGAACCTACCAGTATTTTTGCGAGGTTTTCCAAGTAAAACAAAGCACTGAATTAGTAAGATTTATTTGAGTGATCATAGAACATGCAAATTGCATTCCCATAAATATTACCTTACTTATAATTGTAGCATTTGTTTGAGTTTGATCTTATATGTAAGGTTCATATGAACATTATTTATAATGAATCTGATTTGCATTTGCAAGAGGCTATGATTCTGTTTATTCAAAAAGAGCCTTATTCTGTGAAAACGGGGTTTAATGCATGTGTCTGATAAGCCTGTGCAGTCCGATTTTCTTATAAAAGAATCTTCTTTTAACCGAAAAATTCCATAAAAGAGGAAAGTGTCATGCCTTATAAGCCTTGCATACTGCAAGGCTTATCTTGGACATTACTTAACCCTTTGCATGCTGGGAAATTTGTCATCTGGTAAAATGTTGTCTGCTGAATTTCTAAAATTAGCATTTTCTTCTATTTTTTTTCAAAAACCACTATCACAATAGCAAACAGTTTGGATCAAGATCAGACGCCACCTTTTGTGGCATCTGATCTTGATCCAAACTGTTTGCAAAGGCCTTTAAAACTCGGTTCCAGCGCTATAAGGGTTAACGCACATGCATTAAGCCTAGTTTTCCCAGAGCGGTGCTTTAATGTTAACTGTGTTTTAGGATCCACATTGCATACAACTAGACTCGTTCATGAGTTTGCTGTCGCATTTCAGGCCAAAACTCAGTAAGCCAAAAAAAATAATTTAATCCGATTACTGTGCATGCTTTGCCAAAATATACAGCCAGTAAATGACATTTCCTTTATTTCAGCATTTAAGTGTGGTGATACTGATAAGATATCTAACATATTTGGCGTAAGAATGGGTATCTTTTAAAGTGCTGATGTTTAATTCAGTCAATGTTTTTCAATAGGTATTTATTTAATAGTCTAAATGTGTGTCTTCAGAATTGTATATGTCTACAAAAAGAATAAACAACCTAGCTTCGTCACAAAATGTCATACTATATTTAAATTTTCCAATTTTGTACGAACTTAGCTTATGGTAAATATGTAAGCAAAATCAGGTATTGCATATTAAACGATTTATATCTTTCAATTTAACTTTTGATATCTTTCTGATAACCTATTTTGCAGAAAGAATAGAGGGCTATCTAATGTTTAAAGCATTAAATAAACAAAAGAATGGAAAACTCAGTCTACAAGAGTTCTACAAGATCTTCAACATTTGTGATTTAGCATGGAAGGTACAAATGATTGCTGTAAATAATTTTTATGTCCCCCACTATAGTAGTGGGGGACATATTGTTTTTGCCCTGTCTGTCTGTTGGTCTGTTGGTCTGTCTGTCTGTTTGCGCCAACTTTAACATTTTGCAATAACTTTTGCTATATTGAAGATAGCAACTTCATATTTGGCATGCATGTGTATCTCATGAAGCTGCACATTTTGAGTGGTGAAAGGTCAAGGTCAAGGTCATCCTTCAAGGTCAGAGGTCAAATATATGTGGCCAAAATCGCTCATTTTATGAATACTTTTGCAATATTGAAGATAGCAACTTCATATTTGGCATGCATGTGCATCTCATGGAGCTGCTCATTTTGAGTGGTGAAAGGTCAAGGTCAAGGTCATCCTTCAAGGTCAGAGGTCAAATATATGTGGCCCAAATCGCTTATTTTATGAATGCTTTTGCAATATTGAAGAAAGCAACTTGATATTTGGCATGCATGTGTATCTCATGGAGCTGCACATTTTGAGTGGTGAAAGGTCAAGGTCAAGGTCATCCTTCACAAGGTCAAGGTCATCCTACAATGTCAAACATCATATAGGGGGACATTGTGTTTCACAAACACATCTTGTTTGTTGTTGATATCTGTATGTATGTATGTTTGTTTTTCTTTTGACCTTGCAGTCAACAATAACCCATGAAAGTGCAAGCACTTATTTTTAATGGGGTCCTTTTGTTTGTTTTATGCTGAAAAGACAGCAATGAGAAGAGACAGTAATGAGATACAAGGAATCCGGGTGCGATACCCTAGCTCTTTGCGAATAGATCCCTTGATTCTTTTACGTGCTCAGTGTAAAGCACCAATACACGCAAGAATTACCTGGGTTTCATACCAGTATATCTCTAGTGTGGTGGGAAATACTTGAAGCATTTCTGAAATTTCCAGAACCCCGGCCTGGAATTGATCCCACGACCTCTGGAATGGTAGACCAGAGTGTTACTACTCGACCACCGCACCACAAATATCTACAGTAACACATTATTAATAGGCTGATTTACACCATAATTTACTTTTATTTCACTTTTGTGCCTAGCGTCTAGAAAAAAGGCCTTGGCAAACAACGTAGACCCAGATGAGACGCCACATGATGCGGCGTCTCATCAGGGTCTGCGCTGTTTGCTTAAAAGAATTTCTTAAAGAAATAATCTAAATATAGAAATAAGTAAAATAAATATCCATAATTTTGAAAATAAATTGATCCAAATTAGAAGGTCAAGGATGGGAGAGTCCACTCAGCATAAATGGGTTAATCGATGCTGGAGATGACCAATCATGGGTTTATATTTGTACTGGTAAATAAAGGCACATGGTTGGATAATCAAATCAGATTACAGTACAGAAACAACTAGTGTGGCTATACATTTATGTCTACTTGTTATTAATATAATTAGACTGACATGCACTTGCATGTATGCTGGAAACATGTTATGCAATCAGCTCTTATTAATTATATTGTGGTTATCTCCGCAGTCTGTCCGTCGGTCCGTCTGTCCTGGCCACTATCTTCTCCTAGACTATTAGCACAAGAACCTTGAAACTTACACACATGGTAGCTATGAGCATATGTGCGACGGTGCACTATAATTTATAATTTTGATCTGACCCCTGGGTCAAAAGTTATGGGGGTTGAGGTGGGGCAGAGTCAGACATTTTCACTCATTTTACTAACAACATGCTGCATAACTTTTGACCCAGGGGTCAGATCAATATTCCAAATAGTGCACTGTCGCACATATGCTCATAGCTACCATATGTGTAAGTTTCAAGGTTCTAGTGCTAATAGTGCAGGAGGAGATAGTGGCCAATATGGGTTGGGGTGGGGCTGGGTCAAAGATTTTCACTCATTTTCTTTTAGGTTATTTTACATTAACTTTCTTCATTTCTACACCGATTTACTTCAAATTGATACTGAACATCTCTTATGACAATACGATCAATCTCAACTTTGCATGGCTCCATAACCAACCCTCGGGCGCCCCGCCCACATAGACCACGCCCACCCAAAATTTTGTTTGCGGCATGGGGATACGCGTCGGCCGAGGCCGCGCCATTTCTAGTTAATAATGGTTTTGTCATAATCAATTTTTAGGCAAAACCCACTATGTACATTTCACTCAATTTGAAAGCTAGGCCATTTTTTAGGTTATATTGACATTTTTTGGTGTATGCTTTTCAGCCAAAAAGTATGGTGGATAAACTATGGTCAGCCGATTTCTGCCCACCGTTTAACGCATATTTCGAGAGTAAGTGGTGAAGCATTCTATAATTATGAATCTTAGACAAAACATTTTTTATTGAAATAAAATGTTCTTGCATAAATAATCTGGAGAAATATAAACTGTTCAGTGTAATATGACAAATATGCGTCTAATAAAGAAGTGACAGTATGAAAAAATGTATTGTCTTTGGGGGATATCATGCTATTTCATTTTTTATCATGTAAATTCTTGTAAGAATGTTTTATCTCAATTAATATTCACATGATTATAATGCTGTTTTTATCTTATAATACAAGAGCTCAATGCATAAGGCAGGAATATTTTGAGATTGAGCACGGAAAGTGAAATTCTTCGAGATCCAAATTACTAAGATGTTGCAATGCATTTCTAAACAAAACTTCACTTCATTCTACTGTATATTTATATTTCAGATCTGAATAAGTTCATAACTTGGAAATGGTTTGATATATTTGTATGTAAGTATATGTTTAAAGTCACGTAAGAAAACATGAAGCATGGTGCATTAAAGAAATTAATTTTAAAAATCATACATGCATGAAACATGTACCTTAATTAACCCATTTATGCCTAGCGTCTCAAAAAAAGGCCTTGGCAAACAGCGTAGACCCAGATGAGACGCCGCATGATGCAGCGTCTCATCAGGGTCTGCGCTGTTTGCTAAAAGGAATTTCTGTAAGAAATATTCTAAATATAGAAATAAGTATACTAGACATCCCTTATTTGGAAATAAATTGATCCAATTTAGAAGGATGGGAGAGTCCACTAGGCAAAAATGGGTTAATATCCTTGCTGAAACAGTTTAATGCAATACCAATCATCACATTGCAAACTATCTCAGAGCTTTTTGAGCACAAGTTCTTATTAACTTGCATAATTATGATTTATTTGCTAACAACATACTCGTGGTGAGCTTCTGTGATGACCTTTCAGTCTTCTTTTGTGTGTCCTCAACATTTGCCTATAAACCTTCGCATATAGGTCACATTTATTGCCAAATCTTCATGAGACATGATATGACCAAGTTCAAAACTGGGTCAGGTTTAGTCAAAACTAGGTCACCGAGTCAAATTGATGACAAAGATTGTTATCACTCTAGAGGCCAAATTTGTTTGCGCAATCTTTGTGAAACTTGGTTAGAATATTTAGCCTTACGATATCTTGGCCAGGTTCTGCACTGGGTCACATGGGGTTAAATCTTTCAGTGCTTGAACCGAATTTTGAAGGCCACAAAATGTGGTGTCTCATCAGGATCCAACCTGTTTGCTATTCTGATAGTATTCTTTGAAAAAAAATCGAAGAAAATGCTAATTTTAGAAATTCAGCAGACGACATTTTAGCAGACAACAAATTTCCCAGCATACAAAGGGTTAAAAACAAGATCACTTGTAAAAATTACAGAAAAAGCTTGTGAACACTCTAGAGATAACATTTCTTGCCCAATCTTTTTGAAACTTTGTCAAAACATATGTCCCAAAGATGTCTTCATCAAGTTTGAAACTGGGTCAAGTGGGTTAAAAACCTAGGTCACAACTAAGGTCAAATTAAATAAAATGTTTATGAACACTTCACATTGAATTTGCCTAATCTTTATAAAACTTTGTCGGAACATTTATCCAAATAATATCTCGGCGAGTATTTAAAACTTGGTCATGGTGGGTCAACAAATAGGTCACTAGGGGGAATTATAGAAATAGCTTGTGAAGCTTTCTATAGAGGCCACATTTAATGTTTAATCTACATTACACTTGGTCAAACCATTAATCTAAATTGCATCTTGGCTGAGATAAAAAAAATCATATGGAGGTAAAAACACAAGGTCACATGGTCATATTGAAGAGAACACAATTATTCTAATAATTTCACTTCTGAGATATGTCGACTGTCCATTAAAAACATGGCCGCTATGAGGAGGGGCAGTATTCCTTATTTGGTTAAGGTAAAATCATTTGAATACTCTAGAAACCACATTTCAGAATCATGCATCATGAAACTTGCTTAGAACTTAAAATAAATTGTGTTGTTATTTATATCTGGTCTGATTTTCAAAATGATTGTTGCTTGTTCAAAGACATAGCTGCCAGGTGTTTGGGCATTTCTCCTCATAATTCTATTGTAAAATCTTATGAACACTACTTGCTCAGAACAGTTTAGTTCTTTAGGAATCTGAGGTGAGCCTTATGTGTTTGCCTTATTTCCTTTGGCCCTCTTGTTTAATGATTTAAGCAAACTAAGTTCTAAACCAGTATTGACTATCTTTGCCAACTACAAGTGTTTCTCTTTTATTTTGGTTATACAAGTTCTGTTTAATTCTTATGTATGACATATTTTTCACTCTAGATTATCTCAAAGATTTTGAAAACAAATTATTTTTTTTTATCATCTTTTGCATATCATTATTCTTCATATATATTTATCTTTCATATGATTTATATTTCAGACTTGATGATCTTTGCCAATTTTATCTCCATGCTTGCTGAGACTATTCAGGCGGACATGCAGGAAGGACCCAACAGTCGAAACAACTTCACAATTTCAAATGTCTCCATTGTTTTCAGTTGCTGTTAGTGGTATACTGAATTTTTTTTTATATCTGTATAACCATTTCTTGCATCTTTAATTAGTTCTCAGCATGGATTCTAAAATCAGACATCTTAAATTCTCATCGAGTGAAAGAACCAGGCTATCTTATAGGCTGTTTTTGCTTCCTTTTCTTCGATTGTTTTTGTTTTAGCTCAACTGAACATTAAGTGTTCAAGGTGAGCTATTTTGATTTCTTTTGTGCCTTGTCATGCGCTGTGCAATGTTTGTTTTCAAATTTAACAAATGTGGAAGCCACATGTGTGTCCAAAAACTAGGTAACTGGGTCAAATCTTAGAAAAATCATATAAACACTCTGAAAGCCACATATTTACTCAGTTTTAATGGATCTTGATCATTATGTTTATTTTGACAAAATAACTAGGCCAAATGCAGATCAGGGCCAAGTGGCTAACAAAATTAGGTCACCAGATCAATTTTGACAATTGTTGTAACTTGAACTCAGGTGAGCGCTTTAGGGACCTTGTGGCTCTCTTGGAATGTCTTTTCTTACACAAACATACCTGCTAGTCTTGTAAGTTAAAACAATCACTTAAAATAATTTTTAACTAATTGGAGGATTTAAAAAAAACACTATGATCTGTATTGTCTGTTTTAGAATATGTGTTGGGTGCACACAAAACATAATGTCATTCTTTATGTCAAAGATGAGAAGTTTATTGAAATAACTGCTCATATTTTTTTCTTTATTATGCATTGAAGGGTTTTTTAATAAGTTGCAAAATTGTTGACCTGTGTGACACAGTTTCAGTTGTGAAACAACCCCTTCTTTATTAATTGAATGCTTTCCAAATAATATTATGTAACATTATATATTTAGTGTTATATGAGACAGTGTGTCCGGCATAAGTACCACATAGCCTCTTTGCAGGGCATGCACTTGAGATCAAATGTCAGCAAACAACATTGGCTATCAAAGTGCTGCATCCTTGTGAAAACAGTTTGTGTGGGTAATCGACTTTAATGATAGCTTTAGAAAAAAATATTATCTTATATTACTATTATTATATATACTCATTTTCAGTATACACCTTAGAAGTCTTCCTCAAAGTAATGGGCAAAGGTCCTGTGAAATATTTTACAAACCCTTGGGACATGTAAGTTTACTCATATTTTAAATTTTGATTGTCTTTTTTTAATTATAAGTCTAGTAAGTGTTTTAATTTATCAAAATTTGAAAATGTGTTAAGTTTGTGTAGATTTTCTTAAATATACCTTCACTGTAATTTGTTTCATTTATAGCACAATACTATTATATTTAAAACATAGACATGCTTCAAAGGTCATTTATTTCACACATTTATGTGGAAATAATATTTAAAAACTTTGACAATGTTAAAGTTTGCCTGGTATGGTACAATTTGAGAATATATTGCAGAATGGGTACATTATCTAGCCCTTTGCATGCTGGGAAATTTGTCGTCTGCTAAAATGTCGTCCGCTGAATTTCTAAATTTAGCATTTTCTTCGATTTTTTTTATTTTCAAAGAATACTATCAGAAAAGCAAACAGTTAGGATCCTGATGAGACGCCATGTTCTGTGGTGTCTCATCTGGATCCAAACTGTTTGCAAAGGCCTTTAAAATTTGGTAACAGCACTGAAAAAGCTAGCTATAAATACAAATATTGGTGCCTGACATGAAATTAAGTTTTTCTCAGCCTTTTCTTAAAACCAGAATAGTGTTTTGATAAATGTAAAAAGATTTCAACCATTTCTAATTTGCTGTCTTTCATGTCCTGGGTATTTCAGATTTGACTTCCTGGTAACGATGGCAAGTTTGGCTGACATAATTGGTATGACTGTTGCAGACAGTTTCTACTTTATCATCATCTTACGACCATTTCGTTTGCTCAGGTATATTCTTTTAAAAAAAAGAGTGTTTATCAATAATATTGTAACACTGTTGAGCACTAGGGTCCAAATAGGGCCCAATTATTTAGCATATATATTTTTCTCCTAAACTCTTTCCTTTTTATTTGTTTACATCTTATAATTTGGGTTTTATATGTATAAAAGCTATCTTTTAATGCCATATTTTATGGCAAAGACTCTGGTCTAATTTTGATCTCTGGTGATTTCAATACCTGTACATTTTATGAATATCTCTTTCTTTATGATACTTAACTCGGGACGAATGTTCCTCAGTTTGTCCCCTCATCATGTGACACTTTTCAGGTTATTCAAGATCAAGAAGCGTTATAGAGATGTGCTGGGTACATTCTTCATGCTCATTAGAAGACTCTCTGGGTAGGTCTATGTGGCATATTGCAGAAATAATTTTCTTTTGCTTATTGGTTGGAGATCTAATTCCAAGGAATTAAAGTGTTAACTTGATTTTCTTAATAAACATGCATCCGAATTAGTTGTTTATGTATATTTAAAGAATGATAATTCAACGGGTTTGTTGTATATTTTATAATTGAAATGTGAGAGATAATTTACTATGCTGCACTCAAAATTAGGATTAGTTTTTGCAAATGCATACCTTAAAAAAAAATGAGGTTGTTCTTTGTATGTAGAAACTTTGGCCCAGTATCATGAACATTCTATTTATATTTTTATGCCCCCAGTAGGGTGGCATAAAGCAGTTAAACTGTCAGTCCGTCTGTCTGTCTGTCTGTCAGTCTGTGTGTCTGTCTGGAAACTATAACATTGGCCATTACTCTTGCAATATTGAAGATAGCAACTTGATATTTGGCATGCATGTGTGTACCTCATGGAGCTGCACATTTTTAGTGGTTAAAGGTCAAGGTCATCCTTCAAGGTCAAAGGTCAAAAAACAAAATCCAAGGGAAGTAAAAAGCTTTAAAAGGAGATAACTTCTATACCTGCCAAATGATAAATATAAATTTTAGTTCAAAGCGGCGCAGTAGGGGGCATTGTGTTTCTGACAAACACATCTCTTGTTTTTCTCAGCTCAGAAAGATGAAATTTGGGTTTTCACTCAGCTGAGTATTGAGAATGTTGGTCAGCTCACGAAAAATCTAAATTCTCAGCTATAAGAATATGCATATATTCCTCCTTAAACTCAGGGCTGAGTCGGACTCAAAACTCAAAAGGGCTTTTGTGAACACTTAATTGAGCATTATGGTCATTCAAACTTATCTAAAAAATTGAGGGAAAACTCAAGTTGAGCCAGAATATTCACTTTAGTATATTCAGGATACTAGGCCTTGGGCAAATTGTGTTGGAATGTTTGTTTTATTTTACATTTACATACAACACAAATTCAAGTGTAAAACATGTTCTGCAACAATATTTATTAAATCATGTTCTGTTTCCCCATCTTCAGCCTGGCGGTGTTGATCATTTGCTACTATTATTTCTTCGCCATCATCGCCATGGAGATGTTCAGGAACTCTGATCTCACCAACTGCTGCAAGTAGGTCATTATTTCAGTGCAGTAGACAGTATGATACAGTTATAGTGTGCTAATTATACCCCCACAAACGAAGTTTAGGGGGGTATATAGGAGTGAGCTTGACTGTCGGTCTGTCTGTCTGTCGGTCAGTATTAAGTGTCCGCTCTCTAATTCGAGTTCTTTTCATCCGATCTTCACCAGTCAGAAGTTGTATCTAGATGATGTCTAGGTCAAGTTCAAATATGGGTCATGCTGGGTCAAAAACTAGGTCACAGGGTCACTTAGTGCGTATTCTGTGTTAATTCGGCGTGTGGGGGTATTCGTCACCTGATTGACAAAGCTCTAGTTTTCACTATTCAAGGGGCCTGACCTAATTCATGAAGGACTGCAATAACCAAAGTGTGAGAGCGCAAAAAATGATTCACCAATGTTGATGGATTCTTAAAAAAAGTTGTCCAAAAAAATATTTCTTCCATTCTGTAATTTTTAGTAAGTTAACCAAGGTTGTTGGTCTCTGGTTTGAAAGCAAATTGATAAAGTTCTATACATGTATTACCGCCGTCTGTGAAAACCGGGTTAAATACATATGCGTAAAGTTTCCTCCCAGATTAGCCTCTGCAGTTGTGCACAGGCTATTCTGGGGGGACACTTTCCCCTTTTATCGAATTTTTCATGCAAAGGAAGTCTTTTCTCATGGAAATCCCAGTCTTAACGGAACAGGTTGTCCCTGATTAGACTGTGTGGACTGCACAGGCTAATCTGGGACAATACTTTATGCACATACATAATGCCCAGTTTTCCCAGAGCGCTGCAAATATAAACCCATAAATAGTCAGCTCATTGCCTGATTGACAAGTTTCTGCTGATCAGTTCCTGTATTGTGCATGGTCTCGTACCAGGAACACAAGCGTGGAGCTGAACTATCAACGCAGCAATACCTCTCAAGGGTTCTACTACTTAAACAACTTCAACAACATCTTTCTATCTGGTGGTGAGTAGTGAATGTAGGCATTTTTCAGCTATGTGTTCTGAGAAAACTGAGCATAATGCTTGTGCGTCAATGGTCATCCAAGATTAGCCTGTGCAGTCCGCACAGGCTAATCAGAGACGACAATTTCCGATTTTATGGATTTTTTTCATGAAAATGATGTCTCTTCTTAGTGAAAATCCAGTAAAGGTGGATAGAGTCATCTTTACGCACATGCATTATGCCCAGTTTTCTCAGAACGAGACACTTATTATGCCCATGCTCAAAAGAAGATGATTTATAGGAGTGGTCTTAGTCTGTCTGTAACATTTCTTGACCCCATTTGTGTTTCTCAGTCATGTTTGATTTATGTTTCACTGTCAGTCAGTTCATTTATTATACGGACTAAGTTCTGAAGCTGGGCTAAAGAAGCACTAATTTTTATCTATCTATCTATCTATCTATCTATCTATCTATCTATCTATCTATCTATCTATCTATCTATCTATCTATCTATCTATCTATCTATCTATCTATCTATCTATCTATCTATCTATCTATATATATATATATATATATATATATATTAGGGATGCAAGAGGTTACACAAATGATTAACCGGTTAACCTTTTTCCGTAACTTGTTATTAACCGGTTAATCGAAACGCCTAAAGTAGTTAAAATCATTTAGAGTACGTAAAATATGTCATACCGCTATGTAGAAACAAAAGTAATTTCAAATTTGAAATCGCTTGCATTGATAACAATCCAGTTTCGTAATAAAATGAATTATAAAAAATATTTTAATAATTTTGTAAATATATGCTATATATTTTATTTAGTTTTTTCTGCGTAAATGCATAAGAGTTAAAAATTAAAGAACTACACAATGTTCATTTTCACGTGTTATTATCTTATTTTTGGTTTGGCCGCTTATATTACCTTCGCGCCGTATCGCTCACAAAAATGGTGTGTGTCTTTGTTCATTCTGCTATAATTTTTGAAACTCAAATTGGCTTAATATAGAAATGGTTTTCCCTTTCAATTCGATGTAAAGTGGGTCATGTGTGTTCAACGAATCCACATCTATTCTTATTCGCTAATTGCATATTTTGTTGCTTGCATTTTAGCGTTTGTAGCCGAAGTAGTATCGTTTGATTTTCATTATACAATAAAAAAATGTGCGTAAAATAAAGGACACACATAAAATTAATTTTGAACGAAATGTAAGTTGAATATTTAATATAATCAGTACATTTATGTTATAGCGTAGTAACTAAGTATTATGATCTCAAAACTGATAGTTACGTATGTTTGTTGACGTACCATAGCGCGCACATTTTACAAGCAATTACACAAATACTAAATTTAACGGGTTTATTAATTTTTAATATTTTTAATTGATGTTTAATTATTTGAAGAGTTAATGATTTGCTTTCTTAAATAGAACTTGCATCGGACGGTAATGGTGGAATCATTGGACGTAAATTATCATAATGATATTAATTTTTGATAAAGAAAAACGACATTAACTCGTCAAGATTTAAACTATGAATTCAATTCGTGATACAATTGTTACTTATAAACACGGTATTTTCGCGAGCAATCAGTGTTGGATATTGGTTAACAAAACATCAAAATAAGCCGTCCAATTATCTCAACTGTTTTTTATCGCGAGTTCAATAAACGTGTCAATTACAACTTCGCTATAAGCTCCCACTCACCGCAGTTCGCTAGTTAAATTTTAGCGAGTCAAAAGACCAGTAGTGTCAGTTATCAAAACGCACCCCTTATTTGTTATCACAAAGGTATTGATTAATTGCTTGATTACTTTGACTGTTGACATGTTATTTATTACAGTCGATGGTGCGTCATGTTGTTTTAACTGGTCGCCCGCGCAAGTTGGCAGTATGTCACGCGAAAAATGTAAAATCGTACAAAATATTCACTGAAAAAAACATAATCATATATTTTTTCCAGGTTAACCTTTTCCCTAAAATGTAACCGGTTAACTGGACGTTTCGGTAGGTTAACCGGTTAACCTCTTGCATCCCTAATATATATATATATATATATATAAATATATATATATATATATATATATAGTGCATCTTTAGCCCAGCTTCAGAGCTCAGTCCGCATAATGAATGAACTATATATATATATATATATATCAATCCATGCGAAAGACAAAGAAAT
Organism: Dreissena polymorpha; assembly: GCF_020536995.1. NCBI lineage: Eukaryota > Metazoa > Mollusca > Bivalvia > Myida > Dreissenidae > Dreissena > Dreissena polymorpha. The sequence continues at coordinate 69,803,662 of NC_068363.1, read as the reverse complement.
CTTTTGGACATGAGGTCCGATAACTTTTTAAATTTTCCGGACCTCACCAGATTTAACCGGACCACGTTCGTCTTTGACCAAACAATTGGAAATACCTTTTATAGAGTTTATTAGCTCACCTGAGCGATAGCTCGGGGTGAGCTATTGTGATCACTCAGCGTCCTGCGTCCGTCCGTCCGTCCGTCCGTCTGTCTGTCTGTAAACAATTTGTAAACATCTTCTTCTACTAAACCATTGAGCCAATTTCAACTAAATTTCATGTGGAGCATCCCTAGGTCATGGGACAAAAGAATTGTTAAAAAAAATTTGATCACATAACCAAGATGGCCGCCATGACCATATATGGTAAAAACCTTAAAAAATCTTCTTGTCAGAAACCGCTCATCAGATTTTCAAAAAATTTCACAGGGATGACCTTTGAGGGCTCCCCTGAAAAGTTGTTCAAAGAAATTTGATTCCTCAAAAAACATGGCCGCAGGAGCTCGTTGAACTTTGCATGTTTATTCGTTTTTGCCTATTTTGTGAAAACTTTCAAAAATCTTCCACATTTTTTGTCCGATCCTTTCCAAATTTGCACAGTGTCTTTATATCAATGAGGACACGAACCCTACAAAAATGAGCATTATTGGTCCATGAAGTACAGAATTACCTCCCCTTGAATTGAGAAAATGGTGTTTATGCAATAAAGTCCAAATTTTTCATCCAATTCTTTCCAAACTTGTAAGGATTTAGCATGGTTCAAACAAGGGAAACAACTACGGTTTATGCATGTTCTTTTTATTACAGATTTGCCTCCCTTTAATTCATTCAAAATCTCATTTTACAGCAGAGATTCCAAATCTGACCTGTAAATGAGCCCCATATTTACTGCCAGTGCTAGGTTACCTTTTCCCATTTGATCATTCTTAAGTATTGGTCTTGTAATGCTGCTACTGCTTCTGCTACTGCTACTACTACTACTACTACTACTACTTCTACTACTACTACTACTACTACTACTACTACTACTACTACTACTACTACTACTACTACTACTACTACTTCTACTACTACTACTAGTACCACCACCACCACCACCACGTCTACTATTACTTCTTCTACTACTACTGCCACTACTACTACTACTTTTACCACTACTACTACTACTACTACTACTACTACTACTACCACCACTACTACTACTACTACTACTACTACTACTACTACTACTACTACTACTACTAGTACTACTACTACTACTACTACTACTTCTACTACTACTACTACTACTACTACTTCTACTACTACTACTACTACTACTACTACTACTACTACTACAACTACTATTACTACAACTACTACTACTACTACTACTACTACTACTACTACTACTACTGATACTACACCACCACCACCACCACCACCACCACCACCACCACCATTCACAGTGACAAAAAACGTATTCACACAATGGGGGGCATGCATGTTTTACAAACAGCCCTTGTTTCTATGGGATTTTAACCACACCTGTTCATGTTTATCTCCGACACATATTTTTAGGTCACCTGTCATGAAGTGACACGGTGAGCTTATGTGATCGTGTGATGTCCGGCGTCCGTTGTGCATGCCTGCGTGTGTCCGTGCGTCCGTCCGTCAACAATTTGTTTGTGTAGACAGTAGAGGTCACAGTTTCCATCCAATCTTGATGAAATTTGGTCAAAATGTTTATCTTGATGAAATCCGGTTTGGGATTGTATTTGGGTCATCTGGGGTCAAAAACAAGGTCACTAGGTCAAAGAATAGAACAACCTTCTGTAGACAATAGAGGTCACAGTTTTCATCCAATCTTTATGAAATTTGGTCAGAATGTTTATCTTGATGAAATCTGGGTTGGGATTTTATTTGGGTCATCTGGGGTCAAAAACTAGGTCACTAGGTCAAATAATAGAAAAACCTTGTGTAGACATTAGAGATCACAGTTTTCATCCAACCTTTATGAAATTTGGTCAGAATTCTTGATGAAATCTGGGTGGGATTGTATTTGGGTCATCTGGGGTAAAAATCTAGGTCAAATAAATAGACAAACCTTGTGTTGACAATAGAGGTCACAGTTTTCATCCAATATTTATGAACTGTGGTCAGAATGTTTATCTTGATGAAATCTGGATTGGGATTGTATTTGGGTCATCTAGAGTCAGGAACTAGGTCACTAGGTCAAATCATAGAAAAACATTGTGTAGACAATAGAGGTCATAGTTTATATCTGATCTTAATGAGTCAGGTGAGCGATTCAGGGCCATCATGGCCCTCTTGTTTTTATTATTATGACATTCACTATGGTTACCAGTTCAAAATACAAAAAAAATAACATCTTAATTAAAACCTGTTCTATGAAAACAGCTTTCTGATTTTATTTATACATTTCAAGTAATTTTAAACCACAATATAAAACACTAGTAATCTCGGAGGGAGTAATCACTTGCTGATCAAGATGGTGACGTCCCTGTTGAAATAGGTATTTTCCACAGTTGTATACCCTTTTTAACTTTGTTTAATTTTTAAATGCGGCTCGCTTTCCAGTCATATCAATATCAGAAAGTGATTGGCGTTTAATTCGTTTTAATATTCGCTTTGAATCTCGACTTTAATCACTACAATTTTCGGAGCGGGATCTATATTATGTCATCCTGGTTGGTAAAATCCCTTTTATATTTAAGTGAAATAATCTATCAAAGTTAAATTAACATAAGCCAGTCTGTATTTTTTTTGTTGGACACGAGGTCCAAAAGTCCCGAAGATATTTTCGGACCTCGGTGATTTTTATTGGATATGTCCAAGGTCCGAGGTCTTTTGCATGGGTTGATGTATATATATTGTGTGTTTATTTTCATCGAAGTGAAGATTATAAGTCTGTATTCACTAAGTATATGTTTCTTCTTTTATTGTCTCTTGCAGTTACATTATTTACGTTGACAGCGGAGAACAACTGGAATATAAATATGGTGAGTTATTTATGGTTTTTTTTATGGTGATTTGATGATATTTAATAAAACCATGTTTATTCAAATCATGAAATACCTGATATGAAGTTACACATTATATACCAGGTAGTTGTTATACCCCCGCAAACAAAAGTTTGAAACCGGGAATATGAAAGTCACTTTGCAGTTGATTTAAAATACAGAGTACACTGGAAAAAGATGTTGTACGTTATGAATTACAAGAAAAAAAACTACATTTTTTTGACATAAATTGCATTGTGTTCCATATTATTTGCATTGTGTGTTTTTTAGGAGGGCTATGCCCATAGTTACAGTGAATGGACGCGAATCTACTTCATGACATTCTACCTTGTGATGATGGTGCGTACTTTTAATTATGCTGAAATACCATATTAGTTCTAGTTCAGACATTTTAATATAACTGCTGTTTCAAATATCCATGTAGTCACATAAAAAAGGTGATTGTTATTTTTTAATTCACTCACTCAATTTTGGTGCATGTTGTTTCCATGAACCAAAGGGGTGGTCTGAAAACGAAAATCATTTTTAGCCGGATTTTTTTCGAAAAAATCTCGGCTTATAGATTGATGTTGTCGGGCGGGCGGGCGGGGGTGGCGGCGTGCTCGAAAATGTTAAAGTTCTTATTTCATGGTATAACTTTGGTATGCTTGGACCTAGAGTCTTCAAACTTGACATGAAGGTTGGCCAGGATTAACAGATGACCACTGGTCATTTCAAGGTCATTCATTTGAAGGTCAAGGTCACTGTGACCTTCAATATAAAAAATGTTAAAGTTGTTATAACTTTGGTATGCTTGGACCTAGAGTCTTGAAACTTGACATGAAGGTTGGCCATAACTAGTTAGTAACCACTGGACATTTCAAGGTCATTCATTTGAAGGTCAAGGTCACTGTGACCTTGAATGTAAAAATGTTAAAGTTGTTATAACTTTGGTATGCTTGGACCTAGAGTCTTGAAACTTGACATGAAGGTTGGCCAGAACTAGTAAGTAACCACTGGACATTTCAAGGTCATTCATTTGAAGGTCAAGGTCACTGTGACCTTGAATGTAAAAATGTTAAAGTTCTTATTTCATGTTATAACTTTGGTATGCTTGTACCTAGAGTCTTCAAACTTGAAATAAAGATTGGCCAGTACTAGAAGATGACCACTGGTCATTTCAATGTCATTCATTTGAAGGTCAAGGTCACTGTGACCTTAAATGTTAAAATGTTAAAATTGTTATAACTTTGGTATGCTTGGACATAGAGTCTTCAAACTTGACATGAAGGTTTGCAAGCACACTTAGATGACCACTGGTCATTTCAAGGTCATTCATTCTAAGGTCAAGGTCACTGTGACCTTGAATGTAAAAATGTTAAAGTTCTTATAACTTTGGTAGGTAAAAATGTTAAAGTTCTTATTCCATGTTATAACTTTGGTATGCTTGTACCTAGAGTCTTCAAACTTGACATAAAGGTTGGCCAGTACTAGAAGATCACCACTGCTCATTTCAATGTCATTCATTTGAAGGTCAAGGTCACTGTGACCTTCAATGTTAAAATGTTAAAATTGTTATAACTTTGGTATGCTTGGACCTAGAATCTCAAACTTGACGTAAAGGTTTGCAAGCACACTTAGATGACCACTGGTCATTTCAAGGTCATTCATTTCAATGTCATTCATCTAAGTTTATTTTCTTACATTTGATAATGAAATTGATGGAAACTTCAAACAATATGTTACTAATTTGCTAATAAAAAAATTGAGATCAAACTTTCCTAATTGTCAATTCAAGTTCATATTTGTGACCTTAAATGTTATTGTTGTTCATGTATATGCATGCATTCAAAACATAACACAAGGTTTGCTCATGCCTTGAAAAGTACTTACATTTCATTTTGACCTTTGAACAATATTTCAGTAATTTAAGTATTGCATTGACAAAAACACGAAAGGTACTTTCCTGTCATTTAAATAAAAAATCCGGCTTCAATGCGGTCATCTCCGACCGCGGAACTCTTGTTTTATTATATGACTGACACATGTTCCACAGATTGCATTATGCATATTTTTTGCAGAACGTCTAGTTTAGTTGTCAGTATTCATGGATGAGAGGTAATAGGTTTTCAATCTTTCAATAGGAAGGTTGTTTTTTAACACTTGAAAAACATTTACTGGTATTTAGTTTTGCTGTACACCAAATACTTATTTCATTATAAAAGTAAATTGCATGCCAAGTTAGTAAGGTGCTGTTCACATGCCTTATACATTCCAAAATTGAGCGAAATAGTTAACCCTTTCAGCGCTGAAACCGAATTTTGAAGGCCTTTGCAAACAGTTTGGATCCAGATGAGACGCCACAAAACGTGGCGTCTCATCTGGATCCAAACTGCTATTCTGATAGTGGTCTTTGACAAAAAGTGAAGAAAATGATGATTTTAGAAATTCAGCAGACGAAATTTTAGCAGACGACAAATATCCCAGCATGCAAAGGGTTAAAACTTTCTGCTTTTCAGGTGGTCATGGATATTGTCGTGGCATTCGTATTGGAAGTGTTCATGTTTAGAATTGAGTACAGAAGGACAATGCACCTGGAAAATATTGATGGTGTGCATAGAATTGACATGTTTATATTAAAAACAGCATCTCCTGTTTAAAGAAATGCACAATACAAGATCAATGATGGTGGACAAAATTAAAGACTTGTCTTTTTTGTTTATATGAATATTGTTTTCTACTCCTTATATTGCTTAAGAGTGGCTGAACATATTCATGATCTGAAACGTAATTGTACACACATTTAGATCAATTGTTTTGACAATTAGTCATTCAAATTTACACAAACTTAGGTGAGCGCTTTAGTCCATCATTGCCCTTTTTAGCTCATTTATTTGTTGAAGAAAAAAAAATCTATTGTCATCACCTGAGCATCTGCTTCGGCGTCCATTTAAGTTTTGTATCTTGGTCCACTTTTCTCATAAAGTATCAAAGCTATTGCATTCAAACATGTCACACTTACGGTACTTACTATCATGAGGGGACTGAGCAGGCAAAGTATGATAACTCTGGCTGGCATTTTGAAAGAATTATGTGCCCTTTATAAACTTAGAAAATTTGAAAATTTGGTTACGTTTTGTGTTTAGGTCCACTTTATTCCTAAAGTACATAAGCTATTGCTTTCATACTTGCAACACTTAATTACTAACTATCAGAAGGGGACTGTGCAGGCAAAGTTATGTAACTCTGACTGGCATTTTGACAGAATTATGTCCCCTTTTATACTTAGAAAATTGAAAATTTGGTCAAGTTTTTTGTTTAGGTCCACTTTATTCCTAAAGTATCAAAGCTTTTGCTTTCATACTTGCAACACTTACTAACTATCATACGGGGACTGTGCAGGCAAAGTCATGTAACTCTGACTGGCATTTTCACAGAATTATGGCCCCTTTTATACTCAGAAAATTGAAAATTTGGATAAGTTTTGTGTTTAGGTCCACTTTATTCCTTAAGTATCAAAGCTTTTGCTTTCATACTTGTAACACTTACTAACTATCATAAGGGGACTATGCAGGCAAAGTTTTGTAACTCTGACTGGCATTTTGACAGAATTATGTCCCCTTTTATACTTAGAAAATTGAAAATTTGGTTAAGTTTTGTGTTTTGGTCCACTTTACTCCTGAAGTATCATAGCTATTTTATTTATTTTTTAATTTATAGCATTTATCCACCTCCATACATTAAAAAAAATTGTTAGTTTACATGTTAATTTTTTTGTATACAAAAGAGTTCTTTTAACAATTCAAATTTGTTGATACAATAGAGGTAAATAAAATCAATGCATTCCATTATATTTTTACACATTCATACAGTTCACACACACACATACACATACAAAAATGCCATGTTATGATAAAAAAAAAGAAAAATGTTTGGACTTCAGAAAATTATAAACTTTAATCGAATGTGTGGACAATTATACACATAAATCATACTATCATGTTATTAAATATATTAAGCAAACAACACAATTTACGATAATACTATTCTATTGATCTACAAAAAGTTTTACAATTAACCAGTTGAGTAGTTCCTTTTCTATATATTTTGTATTAGATTGGATTTCCAATCCTTTGCTAAGATAATTATTCAACCTTATTATTGAAGGTCATAGATTCTTTCTCTTGCATACAAATATATACTTTTTAATTTCTAGGATGAGAATATTAATATCAGTCATGTTAATACTTTTACACCCATACAACATTGTTTGACATGAAATCTCAGTACATTTTTGCACATTATGTGATCTTAAAAATTCTACAACATAATTTACAATTCTCTTTGTAAAAATGCAGTCCAAGAATATATGTAATAGGGTTTCTTCATTTTCCTTACAGAAGGAACATAAATTGTCATGAAAAATGTTCATTTTAAATAACAAAGATTGGGTTCCTAAGATTCTGTGAACAATTTTTGTCTGGAACCACTGAGTGTATGTGTCTCTAGATATAATAAAAACAAGTGCATGAACTTTTGTCCATTCAACGTTATTAAAACGCGTATTCCATTTTTAATGGCAAGTGGGTATATCTGTATTATAGTTAAAACATGTTCACACAAGTTTGTTTTGATTGCACCTAACTACTATGTTATTCATGGAAAATGATATAAATGCACAATGTATATTTGGCTTTTTTATAAATGGAATTCTGGATAATCTGATAAATGCCCTTACAGTTCTGATTAAACCTTCATAAAATTGTAAAACCAATGAGATTTTCTATTACAGATGGTTTAATAAATTCTCCAGGAGTGCACAATATATCTCTTACATATCTAATTCCCCTATCATACATATTTGTATTATATATAATATTCATTATTATTCATACCTATCTTAAAATTGTGGTTATAAAATAAAGGCATGTCAAGGATATCTTTACACTTACTGACATTTTGTTTATTAATATACTCAATGTAACATGTAAGGACATCTCTCCAAAAACTATTTTTTAAAGGTATCATAATTTTTTCTATATATTTTTTTCCTAAATTAAACATTTTCTTCACATCGAAAATAGAATATACTAGTTGGAAACTTTTTCCATCACTTACATTTTTTTCCTTTACCATGTCATTTTCATAGTTTTTTGAAAAGCATATATATCAGTCATGGCAACTCCTCCATCTTCATATGATTTAATAGCAATAGTTTGTTTAATTTTTTCTGGTCCATCCCATACAAAATTCAAAAACAGGCTATTTATTTGTTTAAGAAAATTCTCCAGGACTTGGAAGATCTATAAACAGGTGTGTAAAAAGGGGAAGTACATGTAGTAGTGATTTAACGACAGTTATCTTTCCTAGGGGTGTTAAAGTTCTTCTTTTCCCAAAATTTATGATATTTTGCAGCTTTTCAAGTTTACTTGAGAAGTTTATTTCTATCATTTTTTTAAATCAACATCAAATAATATTCCTAAAGTTTGTTGTGCCCCAGACTAGTTTATATTTAGTTTTTATTTATTGTATGCTATTCTTTTTGGAGCCAATCCATATAAGATTTGTTCTGTCATAATTATACCCCCACAAACGAAGTTTAGGGGGGTATATAGGAGTGCGCTTGTCTGTCTGCCTGTCGGTCAGTCGGTCAGTATTAAGTGTCCGCTTTCTGATTATACCCCCACAAACGAAGTTTAGGGGGGTATATAGGAGTGAGCTTGTCTGTCAGTCTGTCTGTCGGTCGGTCTGTATTAAGTGTCCACTCTCTAATTCGAGTTGTTTTCATCCGATCTTCACCAAACTTGGTCAGAAGTTAGATCAAGATGATGTTTAGGTCAAGTTTGAATATGGGTCATGCTGGGTCAAAAACTAGGTCATGGGGTCACTGAGTGCGTATTCTGTGTCAATGCGGCGTGTGGGGGTATTTGTCACCTTAGTGACAAAGCTCTAGTTCAAGTTGTTTTCATCCTATCTTCACCATACTTGGTCAGAAGTTGTATCTAAATGATTTCTAGGTCAAATTCGAATTTGGGTCATGCCAGGTCAAAAACTAGGTCATGGGGTCACTGAGTGAGTATTCTGTGTCAATGCAGCATGTGGGGGTATTGATCACCTTAGTGACAAAGCTTTAGCTGATTTTTAAACCAGAACATAAGGCAAAGTTATTTAAAAGATCAAGGGTAGCATTGAGGGGAATATCGGTGCTATCCAGTAAGAGAGATGTATCATCAGCAAACTGAGAAATTTTATATTCAATATTGTCTATCTCTATACCTTTTATTGCATTACAATTTCTTATTTTAATTACCAAAATTTCAGCACAAAGAATAAAGTTTAGGAACTTATTGGATCTCCTTCTGGGCAGCCTCTTTTAATTGTAATAATTTCTGATAGAAACTCATTGATTTGAAAAGCTGTTGAGATATTATGCAGGAAAAGTGAAATCCATTTTTCTTGTACCAAAATTAAAATAATCTAATATTTTTCTATAAAATCAAACTCAAGGGTATCGAACGCCTTTTCAAAGTCAATGGTCATCAAGAGTCCAGGGATATTGTTATCTTCTGTATATTTCATAATGTCATATTAAAGTCTGGTATTCTCACCTTATATATATATATATCTGCCTTTAATAAATCCTGTCTGATCTTTAGAAATAGGAGTATCAAGTATAGTTTTTAATCTGTTTGCAATAGCCCCAGATGCAAGCTTGTTAATTACATTTAAAAACGTTAATGGCCTTAGGTTTTTCAGAAAATGTCTGGGTTTATTATCTTTAGGTATACATGTGATTATATCTTGTTTTTGAGTAACTGACATGGTTCCAGAGGCAAAACCATAGTTGAGGCTTCTCACTATAAAGTTGCCCAAATCTTTCCAAAAAACTTCAAAAAATTCTGCTGTAAAACCATCTGATCCTGGGCTTTTGTCATGCTTTATATTTTTTAAAGTTATTGATATTACCTTAAGTGTAAGAAGGCCGTCTAATGATTTAGTCTAAATCAATGGTTATCTATTGTTAATTCTAGAATTAATAAATGTCCCATTGTATCTTTTTCTTGATTACACTTTTACATGTAGATTTGCCAAACATTTATTAAGTAAAATACATACTCCTCTTGAATTAGAAGTGCCAATACTTAAATAGCATTTTCCATCCCAATGAGCGTAAATTTGTTTTTTCCATTAAAGAAGTGAAATGGCAATCCTGAACACTATATATGGGCATTTAGACCTTTTAGATATTTATGCCCCCCTTCGAAGAGGAGGGGGTATATTGATTTGCAAATGTCGGTAGGTTGGTCCGTCCGTCTGTCCATCCACCAGATGATAACTCAAGAACACTTACGCCTAGCATCATGAAACTTCATAGGTACATTGATAATGACTGGCAGATGACCCCTACTGATTTTCAGGTCACTAGGTCAAAGGTCAAGGTCACAGTGACTAGAAATAGTAAAATGGTTTCCGGATGATAACTCAAAAACGCTTACGCCTAGGATCATGAAACTTCATAGGTACATTGATCATAACTCGCAGATGATCCCTATTGATTTTCAGGTCACTAGGTCAAAGGTCAAGGTCACAGTGACTCGAAACAGTAAAATGGTTTCCGGATGATAACTCCAGAACACTTACGCATAGGATCATGAAACTTCATAGGTACATTGATCATGACTGGCAGATGACCCCTATCGAGGTTCAGGTCCCTAGGTCAAAGGTCACGGTGACTCGGCACAGTAAAATGGTTTCCGGATGATAACTCAAGAAAGCTTACGTCTAGGATCATCAAACTTCTTAGGTACATTGATCATGACTGGCAGGTGACCCCTATCAATTCTCAGGTCACTAGGTCAAAGGTCAAGGTCACAGTGACTCGAAACAGTAAAATGGTTTCCTGATGATTACTCAAGAATAATAAGGCCTAGGATCATGAAACTTCATAGGTTCATTGATCATGATTCGCAGATGACCCCTATTGATTTTCAAGTCACTAGGTCAAAGGTCAAGGTCACGGTGACTCGAACCAGTAAAATGGTTTTCAGATGATAACTCAAGAACGCGTACGGCCAGGATCATGAAACTTAATATGTACATTGATCATGATTTGCAGATGACCCCTATTTATTTTCAGGTCACTAGGTCAAAGGTCACGGTGACTTGACACAGTAAAATGGTTTCCGGATGATAACTCGAGAAGCTTACATTTAGTACATGAAACTTCATTGGTTCATTGATCATGACTTGCAGATGACCCCTATTGATTTTCAGGTTAGTAGGTCAAAGGTCAAGGTCATGGTGACTTGATCCAGTAAAATGGTTTCCGGATGATAACTCAAGAAAGCTTATGCGTAGGATCATCAAACTTCATAGGTACATTGATCATGACTTGCAGATGACCCCTATTGATTTCAGGTCACTAGGTCAAAGGTCAAGGTCACAATGACTCGACACAGTAAAATGGTTTCCGGATGATAACTCAAAAAAGTTTACTACTAGGATCATCAAACTTCATAGGTACATTGATCATGACTGGCAGATGACCCCTATTGATTTTCAAGTCACTAGGTCAAAGGTCAAGTTCACAGTGACAAAAAAGTATTCACACAATGGCAGCCACTACAACTGACAGCCCATATGGGGGCATGCATGTTTTACAAACAGCTCTTGTTAAAAACATCAACTCTTCTCGAAACTTTTCGAAACATCATTTAGACCTTAAATCATCAAATCCAATATATTTAAGGTGCCCAGGGGTCTTCTCAATGCACTTAAAAATCCATGTTTTTAACTCATCAAGATACAGATTTTCACCTAATGTCACTATTTATATCCTGAATACTTTTTGAATAATGACTGGCAGATGACCCCTACTTTTTAGCTCACCTGAGCGATAGCTCGGGGTGAGCTATTGTGATCACTCACCGTCCGGCGTCCGTCCGTCCGTCTGTCTGTCTGTCTGTAAACAATTTGTAAACATCTTCTTCTACTAAACCATTGAGCCATTTTCAACTAAATTTCATGTGGAGCATCCCTAGGTCATGGGACAAAAGAATTGTTAAAAAAATTTGATCACATAACCAAGATGGCCGCCATGACCATATATGGTAAAAACCTTAAAAAATCTTCTTGTCAGAAACCGCTCATCAGATTTTCAAAAAATTTCACAGGGATGACCTTTGAAGGCTCCCCTGAAAAGTTGTTCAAAGAAATTTGATTCGTCAAAAAACATGGCCACAGGAGCTCGTTGAACTTTGCATGTTTATTCGTTTTTGCCTATTTTGTGAAAACTTTCAAAAATCTTCCACATTTTTTGTCCGATCCTTTCCAAATATGCACAGTGTCTTTATATCAATGAGGACACGAACCCTACAAAAAATGAGCATTATTGGTCCATGAAGTACAGAATTACCTCCCCTTGAATTGAGAAAATGGTGTTTATGCAATAAAGTCCAAATTTTTCATCCAATTCTTTCCAAACTTGCACAGTGTCTTCATATCAATGAAAACTCGAGCCCTGTCGAAAATGAGCAACATCGGACCATTAAGTCCAGAATTATCTCCTTGAGATGGCAGATTTAGAAATAATTATAGTGTACTCTTTTTTCCAATTAATAGTGCTATTAGAGTAAAGGATTTGCTGGCTACAGGCCAGGTTTCTCTGACACGATTCTCTTCTGATGGCTTTGCTGCAGACCACATAAACCCTTAACCCAGAACAGTTAATTCTTTCTGCAAATGTTTGTGACTGTGGAAATCATTGAAATAAAAGGAGAAATTGCTGAAATTAGCATTTTCTCCTTTCATCACAATGCTTCCTACCCTATTAAATCAGTTTCTTCTTATTCCATTATAATTTAATTTGTCGTCTGCAACCTCTTTCAATTTGGAAAAGGGTTAACTACCAGAAATCAATTAATGCTGTAGTTTTGTTGATGAGAAATTATTTTTCTTTAAAATGGGAGGTGATTATTGCTTAGGAAATTGCTCTGGTAGGGTTGAATCATCGTGGGAAATTGAGAAATTGTTCAGTCCAAAATATGTTGATTGGAAAAAGGATTTATCCTTATGCAAACATGGGTTGCCTGTTTAGTCGATGATATCTTGTCAATTTTGAGAAAAAGGAGGAATCTCTTCAAAACAAGCAAAAATTCCTTTTATCTCAATGTTTAAGTTTTAAGCGTTCCTGAGCAGATCATATTCTCCTAAACCATTGAGCCAATTTCAACCAAATTTCATGTGGAGCATTCCTATGTCACGAAAAAAAAATTTGGTCACATAACCAAGCTGGCCGCCATGCCCATATATCGTCAATACCTTAAAAAATCTTCTTGTCAGAAAGGGCTCGTCGGATTTTCAATTTTTTTTTACAAGGATGATCCTTAAAGGATCCCCTAAAAATTTGTTCAAGAAAATTTGTTTCTTGTCAATTACCATTGGGCCTAAGGCTATTAAATTTGTTCAGGTGAGCGATTCAGGGCCAATGTGGCCCTTGTTGAAGTAACTAATTCATCCCATGCATTCCAGATATATTCACCTAATGTTTAGCACCAATCATTAATATTTTCTATCGCTAATTCTTATAAAAAGAGCAATTTGAACAGGAGCTGAAATCAGCCAAACATCACTGATCAAAGCGACCTTGACTACCATAGTAGCATAGTATCATAGCTATTGCTTTCAGACTTGGAACACTTGCTAACTATCATTAAGGGACTGTGCAGGCAAAGTTATGTAACTGACTGGCATTTTAACATAATTATGGCCCTTTTTTGACTTAGTAACTTTGAATATTTGGTTAAATTTTGTGTTTAGATCCACTTTACTTCTAAAGTATCAAGGCTATTGCTTCAAACTTCAAATTCTTTCTTACTGTTATGAGGGTACTGTACATGGCAAGTTGAATTTGACCTTTACCTTTGAATGACCTTGACTGTCAAGGTCAAAGTATTAAATTTAGCTAAAATTGCCATAACATCTTTATGATCAGATTTGATTCATACTTTGACAAAACAACACTTGAGATACCACAATTGACTCAACCCAAACCATCCCCCACGCCCAACCTCAGAATCCCCCCCCCCCGCAAAAAAAAATTGTTTTCCATTTTCTGTCTTATTTTCAAAAGATCATCTAATAAATGACCACACCCACACTATACCCCTCTCTCAACTCCCCCTCCCCCATTTTTTTTTAAATATGGTTAAAATAAACACACAAATTTATTTTTATTATTTTATTTTTGAAAGACTGTCCAACCATCCCACCCCAGAATCCCCCCCCTCCATTTTTTTTTCATTTTTGAAAGATAATGTAATAAATGACCACACCCTCACACTATACGGCCCTCCCCACCTCCACCCTGGTGCTCTTGTCTTAAAATTCACATCAGTTTACTTTATTATTTAAATTCAAATGTAGTCAAATAAAAAGGTGTTTTCTAAGATTCCAAAGCAAGAACATGTAGGTGAACCTCAACCACGGTTAGTAGCAGGGTATATGTTATTTTCAGTTTTGCCTGTCCAATGGAAATTACTGACATTTAATAATTTCTGGTGAAGTTGTTCGTCACGATAAAAATAAACTTATTTTAGCCCTGGTTATTAATGTGCTTAAAGTGTTGTCCAAGATAAGCCTGTGCAGACTGCACAGGCTAATGTGAGATGACACTTTAGGCACATACATAAAGCCCAGTTTTCTCAGAAAGAGCCTCATTAGTTTGTGGTTCCCTGTAGATCACTTGAAGCTCAGTAGGGATGTGCCACTAAGTGCAGAGGAGAAGGAGATGTGTGAGACCGAGAACCAACCTCTCAACGAGAACCACATTATCAGTCAGCGTAACGCCACGGACATTCAAGTAAGAGTGGCAGTTCTTGGAAAATTGGGCATAACACTTGTGTGTAAATTGTCATCCCAGATTAGCCTTTGCAGTCCGCACAGGCTAATCAGGGACAACAATTTCCACTTTTATGGAATTTTTCGTTTCAATGATGTTTTTTCTTTGCGAAAATCCAGGTTAGGCGGAAAGTGTCGTCCCTGATTAGGCTGTGCGGACTGCACAGGCTAATCTGGGATGACAATTTACGCACATGCATTATGCCCAGTTTTCTCAGAACGCGACTTGTAAGAGTGGCAGTACTTGGTCTAATTAGCAGACATGATAGCTCCTGACCAAACTGCGCTGGCTGGTCTGGAGCTTTTCTGGCCACATATGGCATAAAACTCATTTTCAAATGAAGCGGGTTTTATTTGAAGGGAACCATATCATCAGTCAGTGCAACTCCACGGACATTCTGGTAAGAGTGGCAGTTCCAATTGTTTGTATTATTAAGTACTCATTACTGTTTTTAATAGTGAGTTAGATCAGCAGTTTCCATCGGATACAGATAAAGTGAAACTTCAGCTGCACCAGTAGGAGAGAAAACAATGAAATGCAGTCCTTTATTTATGGCAAGGAATCAATTTTCATTTTATTTCAAACAATAAGACACTAAACAAATGCACAAGACAAGACACACACACTTTCATAACAAACGCACAAACATGAACAAAACTTGGTCACTGTCTTGGAATGGCATATGCAAAAGCATTGAAGGTTTAAACAAGTTTTGAGAAACTCCAATCCTCATAATTGGTCCAGAATTATTCATTTTACATTTAAATTTACATAAAAAATAAAGTTAAACTCACAGCATCACAATGTTTACAAAAAAAATGTTTCAGATAGTGAAAAAATATCAGTGAATTTTTGACAGATTTCCAGTTAAACTCATTTAAAATGTTTTAAAACCCTGCAAACACATTGTGTAAAGAGAAAAATTAGTTGATTTTGGTGAATAATCATATTTTATAATCATTTTATCATAGAAAAAATATATATGCGGCTTGTGAAAATATAAATTTCTGTAATAACTCCTGAAATGAAATCAATTACCTACCAAAATCCAACAAATATACTTTATATATTCAAGCAAAAACAATACCTGTTCTATTTTCCAGAACGAGGCTCATTAAATTATGTATTTCTCTACAGACTCCGTACATGTACCGAGGCCAGAGGAGTAGACGCAGGCAGGACCTCTGCTGCAAGATGTACAAGGATGAGTTGGAGGTGTGTCTCACTATGAAACAGAAAAGTTGAGGGACAAGTAAATGCAGCGTTCTTAAATTTAGTCTCGCTCTGAGAAAACAGGGCTTAATGCATTTACGTAAAGTTTTGTCCCTGTGCGTGCAGTTAAGCCTAATCAGCGACGAAACTTTCTGCTTAGACTGGATTTTTGTTTGATAGAGACTTTCTTTAAACCAAAAATTCCGTAAAAGTGGAAAGTGTCGTCCGCGATAAGCCTAGCACATGCTAATCTTCTATGATACTTAAAGCACAATCATTAAGCGTTTTCCAAGAGCCCGGCTAAATTGTATACGGTATGCTTATCTTCTGAAAGACAAAGAACGCAACTGTTGTAGTAGAACTTTTCATGCGCCATGCAAAAAGATGTATCCAAGATAAGCACACAAAAACCCTTAGGGCTTTATTTCTATGCATGTGTCGCGTTCTGAGAAAACTGGGCATAATGCTTGTGCGTAAATTGTCATCCCAGATAAGCTTGTGCAGTCCACACAGGCTAATCATGTACGACAATTTTCGATTTTATGGAATTTTTTGTTCAAATGACCTCTCTTCTTAGCGAAAATCCAGTTTAGGGGGAAAGTGTCGTCCCTGATTAGCCTGTGCAGACTGCACAGGCTAATCTGGGACAACACTTTACACACATGCATTATGCCTAGTTTTCTCAGAACACAACACACATGATAAGAACTCCAAATCATTTTTTACTGGCTGATAGACTATGAACAATCGAAAACTATTTCTGAAGTGAAAGACTTGAAATATGTTTAATAAATTTAAATTTATATTAAATGATCACTGAGTAAGTCAGTGAGAAAAACCAATGGTAATAAAAAGTGAGATTAGAGAACACAGTTTCATATGATGGCCAACAATGTTCAGGCTGAGCAATAGGTATTATTTCAACCCTTAAAATGCTCTATATGTCATATTTTGTAATCAATAATAAAGAAAATACGTCAACTGACTTCCATTAATTAAACAAATATCCTAATACATATCTCCAAAATGATTAAATAAGACAACATTCCTTTTCCTCTTTAAGTTTCATGCAAAGAGGGTTTATTTCATAAACAATATTAGATCTACTAAAGTTTAACTATAAATATGACAATGTATTGAGTATGTGATATTATTTCTTCATTTTTCATCTCCCAAGGAGTGGATTCAGAAAGAAAAGGAAGAGAATCAATAAGGATCTGGACATGCTACGAAGGCAAAGCACACGTCAATCTGTGAATATGTTGGAAAACAGGCCCCTATGAATGTTTGGGCAAATGCCTTAATCTTGCCGTTAAAGAAGAATGTCATTAAAGTGGCTGTATGTCATATCAGTATCATGTCTGAGACTTGCTGGGTACCTAGTGGTGGAATGTGTTCTTTGTTTGGGGACATGTGCAAAAGTGTTGCCATTGTGTTTTGGTCTTGTGTATGTTGTAACTGCAAGATTTATTTTTGTAAAAAAATGCTGTGACTTGTTATTTTTACATGCATATTTTCAAAATGTGTATCAAGGAAAAGTCAGGAAAAAGTATTGCCATAAGCCAAAGATTATCTGTATTTTAATTATATTGTTCTTGTAAATGACGTAAATTTGATACATAGAAGTATAAGTTAGCAATAAAGTATGATCTCTTTTACTTTAATATACATCAAAATATATATGCAATATTGAATGTAACCAAAAAGTTTATTGTACGCTTTGTTCTTTTCCCCATGTTTCGTATAATATATAAACATTCATCTTGCTCATTTTCAATATATAAGTAAAATTCAATGTTACATTTGTTAATTTAATTACATTTCCCATTTTTCATTGGTCATTTTTTTTACCTTATTGTTACTATAGACTTAGTTTGCAAAACTATAGTTCTCTGGGACTAGAATATCCAGATTTGTTATATTTGGTATGTAACTTTGCATATTTGCCCTCTACCTTGTTTTAATCAAATCATGATCTTAGGGCAAATAACTGACCACGCCCAAGGGGTCAATTTATTTATATATAGACTTATATACTAGTAGCAAAATAACAATGCCCATAGGTCGAATGTTTGGTATTTAAAATCGAATTGTGGTTCTCTACAAACTTAGTTAAGAAAACGCCCCAGTGGTCAAACTGGCCAAGTTCAAAGGGTCCAATTTCTCATGGTTACAATTTGCTTTCTTTAACTACATGGAGCGAGTGACAAGTTCTTGTTGTCATTTAGTACATTTTATTACTGTTACAGATATTTTCCATTTCTTGTGTTTAATTGTTTTGTAAGTTATTGTAAAATGCTTTCAAATAAGATCATTATTTTTGTGATTATTTAATAAATGATAAATATTAAAATAAGTAAAATAAATTGAATATACAAATGTATGTTATATCACCCTGAAGTTAATTAAAAGTAGACCATATGTTTTCATAATTATTGATAATATGTGTCGCGTTCTGAGAAAACTTGGCATAATGCATGTGCGTGAAGTGTCATCCCAGATTAGCCTGTGCAGTCCGCACAGGCTAATCAAGGACAACACTGTCCGCTTTTATGACATTTTTCGTTTAAATGAAGTCTCCCAGCAAAAATCCAGTTTAGGCAGAAAGTGTCGTCCCTGGTTAGCCTGTGCAGACTGCACAGGCTAATCTGGGATGACACTTTACGCACATGCATTATGCACAGTTTTCTCAGAACGCGACTCATATGTTCCAGTAATTTATGTTATTGGTATTCAGCGCAATATGCAGTGCACAGTACTAAAACAAGAGTTCTTTTCTGAATACTTTGCGATTACTATTTTTCCACTACTCACCTTTACACTAGTCAGTGGTTTCAATTCTCTAAAAGTCTTATTTGAAGCATGGATTTGATCAACCTCTTTTTAACTGTTAATTTATGGTAAGTTTCAACCAATTTGTTTTAGCTTGATTGTATCAAAAGCCTTGGGCTTATTGAAACGCTTTTGATTCCGTTTCCTGGTTAGAACCAGTGCTTGGTGTTTTGGTGGAAATCTAAAGAACGCTTCCACAGGGGGGGATCTAACCCTTGACCTTCCGGTCGCAAGGCGGACACTATATCCACAGCGACCTTGAATAATGTATGGCTGAATGCATTTAACTTGTGAAACTTGCAGATCATTAGTTTGGTGCTATTTAAAAAAAAAATGTAATCTGTTGGTTGTATATAAAACTATGAGCATACATGTATGCTTTTCAATGCTATTCATTTAAATGACTAATTTCTAATACTGTTATGTCATTATGAATGTTTTTATTATTCTTTCAGCATTACCTGCGAAACCTATGCACATGTGTTAGTGCCTTATATCTGGATGTATTTTTTATGCTTCCCCTAAAAAAATTTGAGGGAGCATATAGTCGCTGCTTCGTCTGTCCGTCCGTATGTGCGTCCGTCTGGATTTTTGTCTGGGCTACTCCTCAGCAACTAATGACTGGAATTCAATGAAACTTTATGGGAAGCTTCACTACCAAGAGAAGATGTGCATTTTATCAGCTGGTTCTGGTCGGATGATTTTTCAAAGAGTTATGGCCCTTTGAAATTTTCCATTAACTGTACATATCGTGCAATTCTTGTCGGGCTATTTCTCCGCAACTAATGACCGGAATTCAATGAAACTTTATCGGAAGCTTCGCTACCAAGAGGAGATGTGCATATTATCAGCCGGTTCTGGTCGGATGATTTTTCACAGAGTTATAGCCCTTTGAAATTTTCCATTGTACATATCGTGCAATTCTTGTCTGAGCTATTTCTCAGCAACTAATGACCGGAATTCAATGAAACTTTATGGGAAGCTTCGCTACCAAGAGGAGATGTGCATATTATCAGCCGGTTCTGATCGGATGATTTTTTACAGAGTAATGGCCCTTTGATATTTTCCATTGTACATATAGTGCAATTCTTGTCCGAGCTATTTCTCAGCAACTTATTACGGGAATTCAATGAAACTTAATGGGAAGCTTCACTACCAACAGGAGTTGTGCATATTATCAGCCGGTTATGGTTTGATGATTTTTTACAGAGTTATGGCCCCTTGAAATTTTCTAAAAACTGTACATATAGTGAAATTCTTGTCCGGGCTATTTCTCCCCAAGTACTGACTGGAATTCAATGAAACTTTATGGGAAGCTTAACTACCTTGAGGAGATGCGCATGTTATTAGTGGGTTCTGGTTAGATGATTTATTTAGAGAGTTATGGCCCTTTGACATTTTTAAGTTGCTAAACCATCCATCGTATTATTTTGTCCAAAGTTATGCCCCACAAGATGTTTCCTTTTATCTGAATATATAGTGCAATATTGTGACAAAAAAAACTTAAGGGAGCAGCACCTGTCTCCGACGGTTTCTTGTTATTCAATTGAATTCAATTTGCGTGTCTTTGTAAATATGTGTGTATTTAATTAATATAAGTTTTTTTGGGTGTAAACAAGTTGAAAAGTGGATCTCATCCAGCCTGTAAATATCAATTATTAATAAAATTGTTTCATGTTTCATATTAATATATCTATATGCAACGATTTTCCATGCACTGTTCACGCCTAGTAGACATATATATGTTCTCTTTTAATTGTTATTTATGTTCTCTATAAGTTGTAACTAAGACCATGTTATGTTTTTAACTCAATAAAACTTTTCAATTGTTTTTATTGATTATCCTTGCTGTTTCTACCCTCTTCATATAGCCATTTCTTTGTAAAACATCTTCAGTATTGTTCCATACATTTTGTTGAATTTACAAAATTGTCAATGAAAAATGTTTACCCTAAATGAGCCTGGCTCTGTTAAAGGGGTTTTAATGCATGTGCCTAAAGTATCGTCCCAGATTAGCCTGCGCAGTCTGCACAAGCTAATCAGGGACGACACTTTTTTATTGTATTTTTCGTTCAAAGGAATACTCATCTTAGCAAAAATCCAGTTAAGGTGTCAAAGTGTCATCCCTGATAAGCCTGTGCGGTCTTCACATGTATTAAATCCCCTTTTCACAGAGCGCGGCTCAAATGGATGTTATCAAAAACCTGTGTTTTACTGTTAACTTATTTTATTCCAGGATATTTGTCTGGAAAATATCTAGGCCAAGTTTGACGTTTTGTAATGTGGGGACAAAATCTAGGTTATGGGGTCTAATCATACAAAACCCTTGTAAACACACTAGGCATTAAATTGCGTTAAAATCATTTTCATGAATACATTACATTTCTCCAAGATTCAATTTATGAATACATTACATTTTATTCAGGGGTGGTATTCCAGAAGCATCTTAAGTTAATTTTTAATATTATCGTTAAATTGGACATTTTCTTAAGTGTTTCATTTCATACTGCAATAGTTCGGCATCAAAAAATACATCAAAATAGCATCATTATGTCACTATTATTTGAGGAATACCAAACAAAGCAACATGCATGTCATTTTTTGGTAAAGAAATACAAAACATTGTAATTTTGAACTTTAGTGAAAATATTTAAGAATTGACTTAAGATGTTTTTGGAATACGATCCCAGATTCCTATCTATTAATACATAACATTTTGTTCAGATTCCTATTCACGAATACATTCTACATTATAGTGCGTTAATATTAATGTTAATGAATTGATATAAAGAAATATGCACAAAGACTACATGAGTCACGCATACGGAAGTCGCGCAAGGTTTCTTTGACTCAGGAGAGAACGGGGTAACCTCTGACCAGACTGCTTGAATGCGCCGCGGGCTCTTCTGGGGATTCCCTGACCGCATAACGTATAAGACCAATTTTCGCATGACGAGGCTCATATACTAACTGTGTGTATGTTTTAATAAGTTGTTCAAGACACTGAACCGATTGTTTTGAGTCAAAATTGTTTTAATTTGCTTTAGCACCTATAAACCGTGATGTTATAGGTTTTTATACAAATATTCTATTTTAAAAAAATAAAATAAACTACGATATCTGAATATACAATCATAATTATATTTTGAGAATTGTAGCCATCATGAGCAGTCACGCTGTTAAAGGACTCAGAGGCAAAATTATATATAGGGGAAATGCATAACGTATTGTTCTATACCTGTGCTGGAAATATAGAAATTTAATTGCAAGTTGATGCAAGACATGCGATGTGAAGTCGATATTTGTTATTGTTGTTTTTCAAACGATAAATTTGTGATTGTCATGTTCACAGATATATTGTTTGGACTGGTCGATAATTGCAAAAGTTAAACGATTGAACACAGCATGAAAAGACATTTTACTATAATTATTTCAACAAGTCCGTGGATGATTACGTTTAATATACATGTAATAAAATGTATACCGAAGAACTGGAATGTAAGTGAGTCACGTTTAATTTGTTCTGATATTTATCAATCAAAAAATCGTTCGTAAACATGTCGGATGGGTTATCTAACTTATTTTGACAGAAACGTAAGACATAATTGTATCTGATGTATTACGTGCGATGCAGGGAACCATTTGATTGTTTAGGCCGAAGTTTTATTCTTTTATTGCTCTTGACAGACAATTTGAAACATATATGTCGATAGGACAGGTCATTTGAAACATTCAAAGTTTGCAATAACATGATACTTCTCTGTTACATGTCAGTTTAAAAATGCAAAGTTTACAATTACATCATTCGCCTATGAGAAAGGACAGTTTAACGATTCAACGTTTGCTTTTTTAAATCATCTTTTTCAAGGTAGGTTTAAGTATTGAAGTTTTCAATTATAGCATGCATTTATGTGAGAGGTACGTTTGCATATTTAAAGTTTACACTTGGATTGTATACGTCTATGTGAAAGAAAAGTTGAAAATTTTCTAATGCAACATTCTTCTGTTGGACGAATCAGTTAAATTGAACGGCGTTCTAGGAAAATTGGGCTTTATGCATGAGCATTAAGTGTCACCCAATGTTTGCCAGAGCAGTTCGCACAGGCTCATCAGAGTCGACGCTTTCCATCTGAACTGAGTTTTCTTTTAGAAGATATTTCCTTAAAATGAAAAATGCTATAAAATCAGTGTGTAGCATCCCTGCTTAGCATTTGAGAACTGTACAGGCTTATTTGGGTATTGTGAGGTATAAATTATTAATGACAACTCGTTCTCTTTCTTTTCATGACCCTTATAACGACAAACGCACAGCGCCGTAAACATCCTTGTCAATAGAGGGTCACCAAGGAGACGTCGTATTATTAACAGTCATTTCTTCAGAAATTACATAGATAGGTCGATCTGGTGTTTGATAGTGCGTCGATATGACATTTTATTTTTGTGTGAAATAATTTGGAATATATATTTCATGTAATGGGTGTTTAGGTTTGTTTTTAATTGCGCACGTACTTAACGTTGTTTTATTTCTTTAGGTGCGCGTCATGATTCCATCGGCGTTCTCGGTGGCGGTGGTATTTCTTTCGTGTTTCTACATTGTGCGATGTAATGTGCTAAGTAAGTAAACCAAATACTTTTAACTTCGTTTTAATATCTTGACTAAATGTAAAACTCTGTCCGAATGTTTACACAAAATGTAGCACTTAGATGTGTTTTCATGTATTTATTATTTATTAATTTATTATTATTTTTATTCGGAAAACACATAAAACTTTTTCCACCTCAACAGTAGTAGAATGCATTAAATACGAAAGTCAAAGTAATCGATACCAATTCCGCTAAGTCATTCCTTTAAAATGAACGTCTTGACAATCGAAATGACAATGGCGCGTGTTATTATTTTATAAACTTATGTTTTCTTTCAGGTCCATGTAATGCAGCGGTAGAGTGTGCAAATAGTACCACCGTTTGTGAGAATGATTTCTGTCATATACGTAAGTCTTTATAAATTATATGGTATTGTTTTAGTTTTATTCTTCATATAAAGCAATAGAATAAAGGTCGTGTAACACTCGTTAAATAAAGTTAGCGAAATTTGAGTTCTTGTTTATTTATGATTTTTTTCGTACCCATGTTCAGAGGCCGGTCAAGTATGCACAATTGAAACTATAACAACCCAAGCATCGACAACCTCGGCACCAACAACCACTGCGGCAACAACAACTACTGCGACACCTACAACTACAACAACACTTGCTCGTAAGTGTACCACTTGTCGTCCTAATATAGGTGGTTAAGTATGACAAAATATGTATGATAATTTTTTGCGATATATATATATATATATATATATATATATATATATATATATATATATATTGAATGCAGTGATTGTTTGTAACTTATATCGCTAATGTCATATTGCTCATTTGTTATAAGACAATGCTTAACTTTGCATCGCCGTTATATGTCGCATCGCCGTTATATGTCGCAGGCTGCGATATCTGTCGCAACGTTGACGACAAATGTCGCAAGGAACGATTCATGTCGCAAATCATACTAACAATATAATTCGCAACTTTAACGATACATGTCGCAAAAATGTCAACTCCCGATGTATGTTGAAACATTAACTTAAACTGGAGTAGGAGCTAGGTAACATAATCTTATTATATGCTTGCAGACAATGCAGACAATGCGCCTGTATACATTGTCAGCGTAACGTCTGACTTCATGTCGAGCTTAATACTCCATGTCTCTATTACACAAACATATAGAGGAAAAATCTGTGCCCGATTGAATAGTTGTAGGAAATAAAGTGAAACATCATATCAATGAAATCATGTTGTTGTTTTTTTAAATCAATTTGTACATAGTTTTTAAGAACATGCTGGACGGTGTCCTTAGCTCCAAATAACATAAATGGTTCGGTGTCTATATGTAACAATGATTTTTTCATTCGCTCGTTCTTTCTATAGGTCGGTTGGTGGAGGTTTCCGAGCTGTCTCTTAAACTATAACTTAATCTTGCGATGCGATTAAGGATTTTAAAATGAATTGCTGCAAATATAATCCTATTTTAGAATGTGTGTCGATAAAACTACCAGATAGAGTATCTCAATGTAAAGTCATTACATTAAAGGTGACACAAACGGCTTGCTCAAGCTCTTACTGTTCATTTAGTATTGTATGCAATATCATGATACTCTTCTCTTTTAAATGCTTTAATGGTTTAACCTTTAAAAGAATACAATATTTCACCAGACTAAAACGTGAGATGCGCACATTCCCCATACGTTCTAGATGAGTCGTTAACATGCAAACATCTATAAAGCACATAGTTATGTAAAAGCGTCATTTCAAAACATCAAAAGCACGGAAATTTAATGTGATAAATATCATCAAAAACAAATTAAATATTTTACATCCTTGTTTATAGCAGCATAAATTAATTCGTTTACTTTCAATGAACTAAATTTTATCCTAACATCCACTCAAAGATGTGTCGCTTTTAGCCGGATGTTATAGAAGCGTCAGTCCGGGGAAAAATTGAAATTATAATATTGAATTAATAACCATGGATTCTTCGAAAAGAGTGTATCAAAGATCTCAGTTTTCTCAAGTAAAACATGATAACATGTATATTTCTCGAGCAAAGCTCATGTGCCACTTTAATTGTGTGATACGTGCTAAAATGATTGCCACGTCTATCCGAGAAAGTCATGTACTTCATACTCATAATGCTTACATTAATAAATGTAATGCCTCAAGCAATATACATTAGAAGGTTCAACTGGTTTATATCGTGTGTTATTGTTGTTGTTGTTGTTGTTAATGTTATTAAATACCTTTTAGGCCGCTTTTAAATATTAATAAAAACATACAGCAATTGTACACCATAGACCAATAACTGGTGCATATTATTATGTAAATTTTCACAATTGTTAAAAATTATTCGGGTTAAATTAAGAATAATAATATATACAGCCGCCAATCTAGAACTACATTTAGAGTTATTCATTTTTTATCACGTTGTGTTATAATCTGAATGTAATGGCGTTCATATAATGAAATAAGTATTTGTTTGGCCTCTATGAATAATACACGAATATCAATTACGAAGCTGGCGAAGGGGCTCAGTTCGGTCATAACGTTGATTGAACAAAAAACAAATTATTGCCTGTCAGCAGTAATAAGCGTGTATTACTTCAACAAGTACACACTATATTGTGGTCAATGTATGTATTTCTTATAAATTCAAAACATAGTTAGGTAAAACTAGTATTGTACGTTCTAAAAAACTCGGATTTTGTAAACTAAATAGTTAATATTTCTATAAATAGCGCATGGTAACGATTTTATATTACGTGTATTAAACAGAAAATCATAGATTTTATATCTATATATATAGCACAACATTGGGGGTAATTTTCTTTTTTTTAATTAGCAAAATATATTGTATAGCAAAAAGTTTTAATCAAATAGAAATAATCTGATCCTAGTAAGCTAAATATTGCGACTTGCTTTGGACATTTACTTTTGTGAAAACTCATAATAAATCTATATTTCATCAAGATACAAAGATAAATTTCCAAAACCACTTTAAATCTTGGTTAATTAACTAAACGCCAACGCATGAGCAACCCTGAATATTAAAATGACACTACATAAACATGAACGGTTAACTTAATGTATGCAAATAAAATATGTAAATTCTCTCGAAACCCTGGGCATTAGACTCAATGGAAATTTATTTTAAAAAGATGATAATTTACAATTCATAACTCTTCGAAATGCAGTTGAAACCACAAGTAGCTTGATCCGCCATAATCCGTGACAGGACCTATACACGCTTTGCTGCAAATTAATTGAAAAAAATCTCTCGATCAGATCTCTTTTAAGCGCGGCTTCATTACTCGCGTACGTATTTGACCTACCTTATTTTATTTTCAAGGAAAGTTTGCTTTCATAAAAAACGTTGGTTTAAAACGTCGTGATGTGGCAGAAGTTGCTAGAATTAAATTTTGAAAGAAAACAATCGTTCCTTTTGCAAAGAATGGTAGAAATGGTTATAAAAAAAACACTGCCTTAAGTGACAGTAGAAGTTAAACATTTGCAGACCTCACGGGTATAGGTCACGAGTGATCATGAGTGAATTAAAATATTGATATTCCGACAAAGCAACAACAAAATGTTTTTTTTATTTATGCTTACAAATTACTATTTTTGTATTTTTTGCCATTCTGGACAATATAATTTCCAGTTGGGCGCTCCGCTATGTTATTACATGTAGTTTTAAAGGAAGCTTATCCGTATGTTTTTATAAATATCAATTAGGAGTAGTCGCCCTTGGTAAAATTGCCTTTAATTGGCGGTCACAGAAAGGAAACCAAAGATATCTAAAAATAGTTCCGGTTAAACAATGAATAATATCGATAATTTTTACTGCAAATTTTCACTGTTTAAAACAGTAAAATATCAGATTTAATTCACTGATATTTCTCTATAAACCATCGGAAAGCATAAAATAAAATGTGTTCGCTTACGAATAACTTATGTTCATACTTCAAAACAGAAGTTCCGTTTTAAGTGAGTAGAGATTGTTTAAGTTGTTCTGTTTGATGTTGAATTCAATGTCAAGAATATGTCATCTTTAACGAGCCTTATGAGCGAAGCTCACACACAGTCAAAAACATAACAGAAACAAATTATGCGTAATGTTGCGAAGGAATAAAATGTATGTAAAACAGTGAGACACGATACGTCATATTCACGTGATCAGTCTGTAAAAGAATTACACAATTATAAACGCAGAAAGAAGAAGTATCGTTTTAAGATGTTAAATAATTTCGCAAACGCATGTATCGTTTTATTTAGAATTTGATTAGAATAAAATATGCAAGAAACAAAATAAAATAAAAAATGTAGTGTTTTTATATGCTTTCCATAAACTTTTTAGGCTCGATCGCGGTAGAAGGTAGAATAATGTGTTCTATATCGTAAGTTTATTAAAGGATACTTTAAATTAAGAATCGGATGTTATGAATTAGTCAGGTAAAGTCAAACTACTCGCAGCGATTACCTTCCGTAGCTGTTAACAGAGCGTTACGAAGCTTACGCATATCAAAGCGCTGAAAGCACTGCAGTTGTTCGCTCTTCGAACATAGTTAATATTTCATGCAGTCACAGGATATTAAGTTCGACTTTTTAACGTAGGCCAATCGAACGGCCACAAAAAATGCAAACCCCAAAGTAATTTACTTTTAAATGTCTACAGTGGTGAGCTTTTGAAACAAAAACAACATCAAGGCGGAAAATGCCATTGATTTACAATCTTTCATAATTAAATACATGATTCACACAAACTCCACTTATGATTACAAAGATGATAAAAGAAAGTCAACGTATATCTAAGTTGGCGCTAAGAAAAAGTCTCTGAGTCTACCAAAAAAATGAACCACAACATAATTCTAACAATAAATATGTTGGTATCAACGAACATTTTATTTAATTCTCAATAATACGACATCAATTGTGTTTAAATATCTTTTGCCTGAAATTAAATGCTTCATTTGATGTAGTTCCATTTCATTTTCATTCATTTTCATGTACTGACATTAACGTGTAACATCTCTACTCTTCCACCCGTCACTAATATTTGTATGAATGTAACATCTACTGCACGGTTTAAGTCGTAAATTAACGTATTTTTTCTAGAGTTTCAATGGGTCAATACCTTCTCACCGTGTGCATGTATTCCAACTTACTTTTTTCGTCATAAAATAGTACGTGTACTGAATTGCACGTCTATATTAAGTTACAGCACCTGGTCTGTTGAATTACGCACGCTTTTCATGCGTGGAACTTGACAGACGACAGCAACTATTTCGCACTATTAAAAAGGAGAAGGTTACTCCGCCAAGGGAGTGCTGAAAATAAAAAAGACCTTCTTCCCGTTCCTCGCGCTCGGCGACGCTTGTATGGCCTCTCTAGACGCAACAAGCCGTCGACCCGAACCCCAGAACGGTTTCACAAGCACGTTGAGCATACTGCGTACCGCCGTCCTGGGAAACTTCCATTATTTTCATAGGGACATCCCATCGAAATCCTGTTTTTTATCTCTGCCCAAGGTCCGCCCCACCCGTCCTCTACGCTGCCAACTCCAATGCTCCCGTCCCTTTTCCGGCGATGAAGTGAAACCACTTACTACCTACGGACAATTACCATTCCGCTTGGCGATCCTTCCAAGTTCTGGAAGTCAGCGAAGTGAGCAGGAGAGGACGTCCGGGTCGATGGATGACGGTACTCGCTTGATTAACAGAGCTGCCCGAGGAAGTTCTCATATTCGACCCTCCTCAGGGGATGAAGTGAAACCACATTCCTCCTTCGGAAAATTACCATTCCGCTTGGCGATTCTTCGAAGTCTTCAAGAAAATCTTATGCGTGTGACTCTCCCCTCGATCGCGACGTGCATGCTCCAGCTGCTGACCGAGCTCCGTTAAACTAATGAATTCTATATCATTTATAGTGTTACCTTGATTTTTGGGCAATCGCCATTTTCTTTTGCATTTTCAACTTTACTGTACTGTACTACCAGAAATCAGTCAAGCGCTATAAACGAAGTTACGAAAAGACGCATGACGCAATCTCGACATCACATTGTTATTCAGCAGTCGTCTATTAATAGCCTCATATTTTGAATGAACTGTGCTGCGGAAAAATACCACTTGCCTGACGTAGCACGTAGTGGACAATTTTAATAATTCATAAACTTACTCTTCCGCGACACGTTTAGGTAAAAGATTGTTTTTGACTTTTAATATAAATGATCCTCTCAAAATTATTTCATTTAACACGATACTCATTTTATGTTTCTATTTGAAAATGATTGTACTCCAAGAACTGAAACAACGCCGCGAATTATTCCTCGGCGCGTATAAAGGCAGTGATCATGTTTCGGGTAATGATCAAAACTGGCTTTCAAAACTTTCTCAAAACCTTGTTGTTGTTCGGAAGCGAAAGACTAAAAATTGTATGAAACGACAACTCGTGTCAGATAATATATCTATATGTTTAATGTAAATGTGACCATGTTCGTAATTGGTTAGTTTAAAGAGTACGAGTTTAAACTCCAAAAGGATCTGGAATATAAAAAAACAAAATGACTGTGTACGGAGGATGATCTTTGACACTGTTACTCACCAAATACTTTTATATTCACGAAAGTAAAGGAATAACTAACAGAAATGCCAAGTTCACTGATAAACAGTGATGAGGTAATGTTCACTATATTGAAAATCTGCAGCGAGTCAGTGAATCGGCGACATTGAATACCGCTGCCTATATGTAAAGCATAAATTGAAGGCAACGATATTGAAAAAAATGAAAGGAACATATTATTCTTCAGTTCATCAATATGCCAGTACAAACTTCGGCATATGCTAGTGCGTCTGCAAAATAGTAATACATTTACTAAGATAATGATACATGTACTACAGTGATGTAACTTACATACAAAATGCAATACAATTTTATCGTAATTTGTGTTCCTTTAATTATGTTACAGTTTTATCACATCTTACAACCTTTTGCCAATCTTGAAAACTGCAGTCAATTTAGAATAGGGTAATCAACAACTGGCTAGTCGAGCCAAGAATTATTGGAATTGATTGGGTCAATATTGACCACAACTGACCATTTTGGACAATACTGACCGCAACTGACAATTATGAAAAATACTAACCACAACTGACCATTTTGGACAATACTAACTAAAAACTGACCATTTTGGTGGAAGTCGGCCCACAGAACTTCGTCGGATGATCTAGATCTAACCTTAAAGTTTTAGTAATTTTAATTCAAACTTTCATTTTTTACATGACTTACAAAGATGTGCGACATTTGTCGTTAATTTTGCGACATATATCGGTAGTTGAAACTTTTGCGACAGTTATCGTTAAAGTTGCGACATATATCGTCAATATGATTTGCGACATTTATCGTTCCTTGCGACATTTATCGTCAATGTTGCGATGAGACATTTAACGGCGCTACAAACTTCACTATAACAAAATAACTGTATACATATTCATATTCAATAAATAGCAGTACTTGTACAAATGTTCAGCACCACCTAACGAAGCAAAATTGGAAAATCGAAGAAAACGAAGTGCAGGCCAACAGCAGTGCGTTTCAAACGCAAGTTGTGTATCAGGCCAAAAAACCAACACAACACCGGTATGCGCGTGTAATTATGGCTATACTGAAGTTAATGGAAGGTGCAACAAAGGTACAATTAACACTAACAGCACAACGCGTGTAGTATTTAATGGATATATCGACAGTATATTTCTCCGAAATAAAAAAAGAAATAAAGACATACATAAAAAATGCAAGTTACAACTTTTGACGTTCATATTATTAAAATAGCAGCAATAATATAATGATTCTCGTTTTATGTAAAATGGAAACGGTGTCCAAATTATTTTCCAAAATAAGTTTCCGTGGAGATTCGAACTAGCGCCCACAAAATCTGCGAAGTTCAATTTCATTAATTATGACTTTCCAATGTTGAACTATATTTTTTCCAGAGCCAGAGAACAGTGTCTCAGGGGCAATATTTTTATATTTATAAACATATAATTCTAGTGAAAGTATTATTTGGAAAATAATACCAACTTGATAATCAATCATTCGTATTATCCTTCAAATGCCACTTTAACCAAATCTGCTTAGCACCAAAATCCATTTGTGTTCTATTCACGTTTTATGTTTATTCTCATGACCCCTTTTTAATCAAACACATTTTGAAGCGTTTGTGTTATTTCCCGCCTATTATTCATTTATTTACTTCACTGCGATGTTCACATTTAGGAACTGAATTATTCAAGGTGAACTTACTACTTGTATAAGCTTCTATAAAATAAGTGTGTTTAACGTGATGTGCATATGTTTTCACAATTAAATACAACATACCGTACACTTATTATCCTTTCAAATCAGTTATGCGCAAAGCCATACGCATAAATTGCAAATGTATTAAAGTAAGAATTTTTTTATATAACATATAAATGAGTCTACTTTTCTGATTCATCTTCAGATCCTGACAATGGCGCAGGACGTTTGAGAGTGACGGAATTTTGCACTGTAATGGTGACGACAGTGCTGCTGTTTCTCATCTAGAAAATCCATCAGTGCTGCAGTGGTCCATTGACTTGTCGGTACAATTGCCTGCCGTACGAAATAACTCTATATCTCATGAAACAAATATTTTGTAAATACTTAAATCTTAACCAGTCGTGTACAGTAGACCACATTTAGTTTGTATTTGCATATCACTTTGAAAGTTCATTTATCGATACAGAAAATATCTATTCAAACGCTTAAACAACTACAACAGAAACACAACTTTCACAATCTTACGATTTCACAAACAAAGAGCAGTCATTTTGAGCGGTGTTCTTTGGGAAGCGGACAACGAAAACGAACGAGGCCAAGTATTGTAATGCGCATTGGGGGGGGGGGGGGGGGGGAGGTAGAGGGTTAGGGTAAGGGTTAGGGTAAAGTTTAAGAGTCGGGTTTGGGTTAGGGTTAGCCTTAACCCTAACCCGACCCCTAACCATAAACCTAACCTAACAATAACCCAGGGTTATCTCAACTATACCAGGCCTCGCTCGTTGTCGTTGTCCGCTTCCCGTGTTCTTTGCACATTATTGATGCATGATCTGGCTTTGAAAGTGCGTGTGCCCCGTGTCTACAGAATATGTCACCGAGAGTTTACATGAATGTGAATTCCGGTTGTCTGCGCATGCCTGATGAAGCCGTTGTGCCAACCAAATGGCAATGCCAGATCAACCAAAACAGTGTGGTCCCTTGCAGGCACCTGAGCGCCACTGTTGGTCGGATTTTTAGTGAATAAAAGAAATAGACCTACATATAAAATATTGTTGTTGTATCTGCCTTATAACTTGAACCTTTATGTTAAATATTCTCCACGAAATCCGTTATGCCTATATAAATGAGCACTTTCACACAAATAATGCACACGAATAATATTCGTATATATTTTTTTTCCAACACTCAATGCGAACCAAATACATTCGCTTTCAATTTCGGTCGTTAATTCTGAAAAAAAGCTGTGGTTAGGTAACATTATACGAGTACATTCAGATAGGAAATGGAATTCTATCTAAAACAAAGCGTGCATTTATTGTTCGTGTGGAAGACATGTTTTAAGTAAAAGACTACTCTAATAAAACTCTGCATTTTTTATCTGAGTGCAGTCAGAGAATTACTGTTCACTAGTAGATCGATGTTTTAAAGTGGAAACCTCAGTGCGGTTAGAATGTTCCTTAAGAAAATGCGCAGTCATATTGTCCCTACATGCAACATGTCAATTTTATTGTTTTTACTTAATTTTAAGGTTTTACAATAATAATAAGAATTGCAATATATATCTTTATATTTTTTTAGTGATCTTTATGATGGTTTTATTGTTACATATTATATCCTTATCTAGCTTGAAGCACACATCCAATACACGTTTATTGACCTTTATCATCGTTATGTTTTTATGGTTTGACATGCTATACAAGTCAGTTCTGAAAACACTCGCACATTTATAATATAATATTTTTTCGTACCACCTATTTTAATGCGTTACTAAGGACGTCAAGTTTGAAATAAATTTAGCTAATTTGTATTTTAAACAGGCTCTAAAAACGATTTTTCAAACATCTACATACCCCCTACGTTTATGTTTGGGAAAACATGACGAAAATGTCAAGAAATGTTACAATAACGTAGATACATGTACATGATGAACTGTTACCCAGCAATATAATATTGATATTGAAAACGAAACAACAGCAACAATGTTTATAACGGATAAGTAAAATGGGAATACGTAAAAAAAGTGCAAGCATTACACAGCTGTTGCCAGTATTTTCTCGAATAACATTTAATCAAATATAAATGATACCTCTAAGGACGCCTACAGTTATTCTAACCATTCGTATGAGTAGAAAATCGCATAAAATGTAGTATGATTTTGTACGAAAACTCTCGCACGGGTGCAATGTGATTTTTTGTCCATTTGAACGCATTACAAGAACTTGTATCCGCCAACTAAATAAAAAATCTTAACGCGATTGAATGGGAAAATGGACTGTTTGTATAGACTGTGTCTATATACAAATTGATAGATAACACACAGTTCAGTTTCACGTAATAGCAATAGGACCATGATTTGAGTAGGAAAAATCATACTGGCAAGACCAAAATATCCCTAAATAAATCGTATACCAAAATATATATTTTAAATCAAGTGGTACGTACATTTAGAATATGTGTCCGATTATCATGTTCACTGCCCGCCCCATGGCATAGTGTTCACGTTGTCTAATAAAAGAAACGTTTAACGCAAATTAAGTGATACTTTTGATACGGGCACATATACAATATTTCAAGCATAAAAAGAGCTTATTATTATCGACCAGACGACTAGTATGGCTATGCTAGTTTGCAAATTAATATTGACTTCGATGCATACATGCAGATTGCATGTGAATATTGTGCTAAATGTTTAAATTACGGTTTTCCACGAAAAACAAATGTCAAAAATCCACGACACGACAAACACGTGCCAGTGATTGTTTTGGTAATGTAAAAGTGTTTACTATTTACGCAGAAAGCAACTTAATCTAAGCATATACATTTGATTTGCGATTAATTACAAACAATCAAGGGAGATTACTATCCAATCTTTTCGAACGAAAAGTGTAGGAGTTATATTCTGTGAAGCTGTTACTTCCCTTGTCTGAGCGGATATTTTTACATTTCATTTAATCAATTGCAAAAAATACATGGTTGTATTGCGTATTGTGATTTTTAAATTCAGTTTTGCTCCCCTTTTATTCAGCAACTCATTGTCATTTCTGCAGGCGTTATGTTTATCTTTTTGAAACGTTAAACAAGTTCACATTTTGCTACCAGGCAATAAAGATGTTTATGTGTCCAAATTTGACTCTAGGGGCATGAACTTTATCACATACATGACTACTTAGCGGTGTAATAAACACAAAAAACCTGTGAGCATTTGGATTTCATTGAGAGTGTTTAAAGCGTTTACTCTTTACACACATTTAAGTACACGTATCCTATATATGCAAACAACTTTGAAAGATGGTTATCAGATGATCTTTTCTGTTAAGTTTCGTCAAAATTGTACCAGATGTTTAGGAACAGATGTTATGAAGTTTCCTCAAAATAGAAGTCATTACGCGCGCAATAAGTCCACAAACATCATATATGTCAAACAAGTATATTACCGCGCTGAAATGGCCCGGTGCGTTAAAAGTCACATGCCGATTTATATGTTCAAACAAATATCACTCCACCAATTTTTTAATGCGAACCAGCAACGTCCGAGATTAAACGTGTTACTTATAGTCATGAGTATGTTTAGTATTATCTATTCTATCAATTCTCTGAAATACTCAATACTTTCATGAAGTCCGCATATACATAACGGAGAGGAAATACTATTGCGTCTGAAGAGATGGTCATTTAATGCGCTACACTTTGTTCTTAGGCGCGTGTGTAACATTTGAGGGCGTCCGTAGGAAAATAATGGATTTGGAATCGGTTGATCTGTGTTAATTAGCATTAGAATTTTGAAGGAATGGATTGATTCAGCGTTCTTTACGTCATCGGGAAGATTATTCCATTCAGATACAGTGGATGGTAAGAACGAATTCGAATTAAGTGATGTTCGTGCTGTAATTGTTTGGAGATTAGATGCATTTCTTAATGAGCAATTGCTACGCGATCCAACTGTTGCGGGTTAAAGGGATTGTAAGTAGTTTGGTACATTTCTAATGTGCATTTTATACATTAATATTAATTTAAGTTTGCTTCTTCGTTGACTGAAAGTTTCCCATCCTAACTCATTATACAGATCTTCAAGTGAGACTAAACGCGTGCAT
Source organism: Dreissena polymorpha (assembly GCF_020536995.1). NCBI lineage: Eukaryota > Metazoa > Mollusca > Bivalvia > Myida > Dreissenidae > Dreissena > Dreissena polymorpha. Next base: position 69,767,757 of record NC_068363.1, on the reverse strand, counting down.
CCAGATACTATTCGCGCTGCTTCGGTTTGGATTTTGTCAAGTTCATCATTTTCATATTGCGTACAATTATCGAATACAGCGTCTGAGTACTCCAATATTGGTCTTATAAACGACACATATATTTTCTCGAGCGTCTTTCTTTCAAGCATTATTTTTAATTTACGCATTATATGAATTCGTGACCAAGCCTTTTCCTTTATGAAAGATATATGCGCATGCCAGGTACAGTCATTTGATATAAAGACACCTAAATGTTTATGGACATCAACAGCGGGTATATTTACGTTCTGCATAGTCAATGGGGGATTGGATAGTTGATTAATTTTGCGGGATATAAGCATTGATTCGGATTTTGATGGGTTAAAACATACCAACCATTTATTAGCCCAGCTGGATATTTTATCAATGTCTGACTGCAGTACGGCTGCAGTTTCGTTTGGCGAATTAACTACCATGAATAGGCTGGTATCATCAGCGAACAAATGAATGTGTGCTTGTATGTCAGCGATGATGTCATTAATATACACAAGAAACATAAGTGGCTCTAAGATAGAGCCTTGAGGGACACCGGCGAGAATTTCGATAGAAGCTGAATGCGCTCCCGGTAAAATTACTTTTTGTTTACGATCAGAGAGATAATTAGACAGAAAAGATAATAGATTTCCTCGTATTCCTGCTTGTTGTAGTTTGAATAATACACCTTTATGCCATACCTTATCAAAAGCTTTACTAATATCAAAAAACACATCTCTGACCTCGAGGCCATTGTCTAAGGCTCTGCAAAATGTGTTATAAATATAAGTTAACTGATTGACAGTCGAGTCACCTGGCAAAAATCCAGAAATGATATGGGTCGATAATTAGACGTTAAGGATGGTTCGCTTTTTTCGAAAATCGGACACACATTTGCGATTTTCCAACCAGAAGGCATTTTGCAAGAAGTAAGACAAGAGTTAAACAAATCGCACAAATAGTTACTTAATTGATGCATTGCCTCTTTGAGGATACGGTTATCTATTTCATCAGGACCGGACGCTTTTCCAACCTTTAGACATTTAATTGAGTCAATAATCTCCTCCTGTGTTACATTGATGGACTGAAGACTGTTAGCGTTTGTATGGTGCATGGTTGGAAGTTCGTGGTTGCTTTCATCAATTGAACACTGGCTAGCAAAGTACTGGGTTAGCATAGCAGCTTTACTAATGTCATCCACTACACATATGTCAGTTAGGTCATCGTAAAGAGTTGGAATTGTTTTATTTGATTTCGTAGGAATAAATGTTCGAAGAGTTTTCCACCAATCTTTAGCGCAAAGGTCGGATGAGTTAAGTTTCTGTGAAATATTGTTAAAAAATTCTAATTTCGAATTGCGTAAAAGTAATACAACCTCATTCCTTACATTACGGAAATTAGACCAGTGTATATCATTATTGGATTGTTTTGCTTTTTGGTATAGACGTTTCCGTTTTCGAATTGTTTTCTTTATGTTATTATTTATCCATGGAATATCACGAGAACGGATACAAACATTTTTGTTCGGAATACATGTGCTTGAAATGTATAATACTGTTTTAGTAATATTTTCTGCGTAGATATCGACATTTGCGCATTTTAGAAGACCCCAATTAGTATCCGTCATTAATTGTCGTAGTTTCGGAAAATCTCCAATATCATAACGCCAGATGTGTCGATAGAACGTTTTACATGTGGGTTTTGTAAATTTTAATGTAATGAAAACAGGGCAGTGGTACCGAACAGTTTGATCTAAAAAGGGTTCGCCTGTTCCAGAAGTAAGTACACTATTCCGGTTGCTTACAAAAATTAAGTCAATTATAGACAATGTGTGTTCTGTATAATGTGTTGGTGCGTTTATAAGTTGCGTTAAGTCATGTTGTTGACATAAATCATTTATTTTTTGTGCCGACGCGTCTGCGAGAGCGTTAATGTTAAAATCACCTGTTATAATAATATCATTTATTTGTGTATCTCTGGCTAGGCCTATAGAATCTTCAATGGAAAGCATATATGATCTATCCGCACTAGGCGGCCTATAAAACACGCCAAAAAGAATGAATTTATGTTTTGAGGGAAAGACTTCAATCCATAAACATTCTACGTTATTCACTTAAATATCATGTTTACGTTTGAAAACAATACTTTCATTAACATAAATAGCAACGCCACCATGAGAATCTGATGGACGATCCTTAAGAATTGGTTGGTGGAAGCCATCAAAGAGAAGATCAGTAGATGGGATAGAGCTATTCAGCCATGTTTCAGTAAAACCAATTATATCAAAGTCGCGTAAACCTGTGTAAAGAAGATCTATTTTGTGCATTAGACTTTGTATATTGTAATGAAAAAATCTAATGTGGCTTGCAGACGAGGAATATAAAATGGAAGAGAAATTGCTTTCATCTGTATCAACAGATTGAACAGACGAAGTAGGTCCTGGGTTTGGATGATTATCACCTGATCGTATTAAGACTATAGAGATCCAACAACATAGTAGGACACACAAGAAACAATTAAGGAGCGTTTTGAGAAAAAGAATGTCAGTATGTATGTAAATATGTATGTATCGAGATTTAACGAAAAACCCTTTAAAAAGGCTGGAAAGTCACAGTGTTTTTAATTTTTTCGAAAGTTTAATATATTTTATGGTTATCCATGACTATTACATCATTCTCGTGATGTCCGGTGCTCATTGAAAAGAAGGTCATGTTTATTCCATGGTGATGCTATGATTTTAAAATTACGTAACACAATTATGTTAGTTTGTTTAAGGATCAATACTAGCTTAAGCAAATGTTTTATATGCCGCTTATTTTTGAATACAATGTAAACATTTTTTAAGAACAACATGATCAAGAGTTTCGGTCTTCCATTACTATGTTAAGACCAAGCACATGCGCATAGTAACAAATCTAAGCAACCAATCAGAAGGGCCGATATTATAAGAACAATTGTAAATGGTACAGATTACTACAGGGAGCTATGTCTAGTACATTGTATTTTGTTAAAACAATGCCGATTTAAATGCAGTTTTAGTTGTTGTATTTTGTTAAAACAATGCCGATTTAAATGCAGTTTTAGTTGTTATGCCCAATTATAAACATTTAAGTACCAATTGACATATAAGACATGCGTGTTTTTGTATCTGTTCACTTCAAAAATTCGTATGTATTCATTAAGAGGACCGATACTACGGATACACATGCTTCATGGAAAGGACTTGCAGTACGGTGAAAACATATCAGGTCGGAATTGTTAACGTGCAATTACTTGCTTATATCATACCCGTTTGCGACTTGTTTCTAACGACAAACACTCAAAATTAACATTTGATCTCTGTATCAATCGCCTATCTTGTCGTATTTGCACAGTCGCAAAAAAGTACTATAGACAGATAATGTATCGGCGGTCTATCGACGGTTTTTATACAGGAATGATTGGATGTGATGTTTTTTTTCAAGGTCATAATACGCCGGGATTGTCGTATGCAAATATTAAAAAAGAAACATCATGTGCAGACGGTTTAGTCGCCTCGTCAGATCCCAGTGCAAATGTTCGATCTCCAATTTATCATAATCATTATTTGTTACTTAAAGGTGCATTGTAGAAATCTATATTTCACAGATTCTGAAATTCGTTGCTGAATGAAAATGAAGCAAGGGACGATTTTTAATTCGATTACTTAATTGATAACCAGGTACAACGTTCATAAAAAGATTATGCAGAAAAAAGTCATTTACTTTGTCAAACGAACATAATTATTTCATTTCGGAGAATAATTTCGGCTCCTTGTCAGTGACCACATATAATGATTACTAAAACATGCGCGTATCTTTAATTGAATATACTTAGTAGATATAGAATCAAAGCGCTGTAGGCGCTGAAGGCCTGGGGCTAGGTTTAGTGTGACGTAAAATGCATTTACGATGTTTTGTCCGAATTTCTTCCTTTGTCCGAATTTATACGGATTGACCCTAGCGGTTGAGTGCAGAAGCTCAGAGACTGTAAGACAAGACAATAGTTGTGTATATACTACAGTGTACATAGACGGTGGAGGACAACACGATACTGGTTGTGGGAATGACAACCTTTTGTTCAACTCTACAGATCTGGTAGAGGTTCGTCTACAAAGGCGGTGAAGATATACAACAACAACAACATGGACGCAAAAACTGTTATTGTTGGCGTCAAATAAATCACTTTCAATAGCCTAAAATAGCTTTCTATTACATAATTAACAGATCAGGAAAACACTCATACTTCCTTTGTAATGTGTATACAAAAGAAAATCCACTTAAGCCCAAGTCTCACTGTCGCCGGTAGAGCCCCGGTCCATCCCGGTTTGCTAACGCTGGTCGACCGGCGAGGACCGGGATGATTCGTAGAAATTTTTTAACGCAGTCACACTATTTCCCGGTTCCGCCCTGGTTGTAGCCGGTCAACAGCCCGGCAGAGCCCCGGTTGTCGCCGGTAGTGCCCCGGTGAAAGCCGGCAACGTGGCGGCATAGCCCCGGTTGTCGCCGGTAGTGCCCCGGTTGAGCACCGGTGAAAGCCGGCAGAGCCCCGGTATACCGAAAAACCGCCGGCACTCACCGTGTCTATACCGGCATCAGACCCCGGCAGAGCTACGGCAACGCCCCGGTTTTACCCCGGTCGTCGCCGGTAATGCCCCGGCGGAGCCCCGGTGAATGCCGGTGGCGTTCCGGCAAAGCGCCTGTTTTCTTATATACCGTAGCTATACCGGGACTCTAACGGCATTCACCGGGCCGTTGCCGTAGCTCTTCCGGGGTCTGTATGGGCCCCGGTGGAGCTATGGTGCCGTCCCGGTTGTTCCCGTTGCCGTCCCGGTTGTTCCCGGTGCCGCGCCGGTCGTTGCCGGTTATTCCCGGTGACTCCCGGTTTATCCCTGAGGTATTAAACATTTTAATACTTTCCCTGTGGAGCCCCGGTTTTCCCCGGTTCATCCCGGTCGTCCCCGATGGAGCCCCGGTTAATCCCGGTAGAGCCCCGGTTCATCCCGTTAGAGCTCCGGGTCATCCCGGTAGATACCTGATCACGCAAAGGGGCTCCGCCGGCATCATAGTGAGACTGGGCCTTTACCCTGATAAAGAACGGTGTACAGATTGTATACGTTGTCTCACGTAGAACTTTTCGCGCTCGATTTGCGCGCTCGATCTGCGCAGTAAAATATCATATCCGGTAACTTCGTATATTTCCGAGAATTATCATGAATATTTGTTGTCTGATTGATTGATTGATTTATTTCGGTATGGAATACACATACATGGACATTTAAAACAACATGTATAATACAGATTAGTAGAACACATGAGAATAAATAAACCATGACATGCACACCAAACACCAAGGATAACACAAAAAAGAGCGACTCTTATTTCCAGTGTGGTCCTTTGTGCTGGTGGCATGACATAGAGAGCTTTTAACTAACAAAATGTAGTTATTAAACATTGACCTTATAATAAAGTTCATATGAGTACACATTGTTAAATGGAATGCTATCACAGATAATTGGCCAAATTATATTATCACAGTACACATCTATGTTTGGCATTTTGTATTCAAAGTAGGGAATAGACTATAAAGGAATATAAAGAAATATATTTATGGATTACAAAAAAGCTAAAAAAATACTTGAAATTAATACACAAACTTTCACATAACGCAATGTCCTTAAAACCTTATAAAAAGAATTTAATATCAATTAAAGGAAAGCTGATAAAAACAATATCACATCTTCAGCAATTAAAATAATATTAAATGACTAGATCTAGATGAACTGATTAAAATATTCCTATACCGAAACAAAAACGATACATCGATAATAATGATATAAACATGATAAAATTATAAACTGTCCTTTAGGTATTTCTTAACTGCTATTTTGAATGAAGGTAATCTTCTTATACTGGATATGTCAGCAGGTAGGCTGTTCCACAAGGAGCAACCAAGAGAGCAGAAGGACTTGGAACCAAAACCTTTGACCTTTGGAATTGCAAAAGCACCCCTACTACATGACCTTGTCTTATATGAATGGACAGAATCCTGAGGGATAATCGACTCTCCCATATAATCAGGAGCTAAACCATTTTTGACCTTGAAAACATGACAAAGGATAATCTGGTCAACACGTGTACTGACAGGTAACCAATTAAGAGAGCGAAAGTGTTGTGGACCAACATGTGACCTGGCGTCAAGATTAAGAGCAAACCTAATTAGCTTATTTTGAGTAACCTGAAGCTTATGTTTAAGCAACTGAGTTAGACCGGCGTACCATATTGAACAGCAATAATCAAAGTGACATTGAATCAAGGACATAATAAGGAGTTTCTTGGTATGTTGGGTGAGGAAGTCTTTTTAACGATACAAGTATTTCAACCGGGCATTAGCCTTCTGCAAAACAGACCGTGCCATAGTATCGAAAGACAGAGATTGATCTATGGTAGCTCCAAGATATTTGACCGAAGAAGTTGGATTAATCACAGTGCCATTACAAGTAATATAAAGGGATGAATTTGACTTAAGTCTGTGTTTAGACCCAAATACGATTGACTCAGTCTTACCTAAATGAAGTGATAATTTATTATTAACTAGCCATTGATTAACAAGACGCAAGTCTTCTTTAAGGGCATGTTCAATGTCAGACTTACATTTACCTGAAACTAAAATTCCTGAGTCATCTGCATATAATAATAACTTGTTTTTTACCACAGCTGACATGTCATTTACATATATTAAAACAGAAGAGGACCTAGGATTGACCCTTGTGGAACCCCGCAAGAAATACCAGCAGTTGATGAATAGGTGCCTGAGACATCAACAAGCTGCTGTCTATCAGAAAGATATGACCTATCCATCTCAAGATATCATCACCAAGGCCAGCTGCACTAAGTTTCATAAGAAGAGTTGAGTGGTCCACTGTATCAAAAGCCTTTTGAAGGTCCAAAAGTATCATACCAATAAGGTGACCTTTATCCATGTGCAACGTAAAATATAGTCCGTCAGATGGATAAGACATGTATCAGTGGAATAGCCATGTGGAAAACCCGACTGAAATTTATAAAACAACTTATTGGCTTTGAAATAGGAATCTACCTGGTCATAAACAACCCTCTCAAAGATCTTGGAAACAATGCTTAAAATAGAAACTGGGCGATAATTGCCAACAGCTGTTTTATCATCTTTCTTAAAAATAGGAATGACCTTAGCAGACTTTAACTCATCTGGAACCACACCCTGTATAAGAGACAAATTGATAACATGTGTAAGCGGATAAGAAATAGCTGGAGCCCCATCTCTAATAAATCGAGAGGGAATACCATCTAGACCAGTAGCTTTATTTTCACTGAGTTGAGATAAGTATTTAAGTACCTGACTTTCAGTAACAAGTGAAAATGACTAACTATTTAAAGTGACACCTAATCTTGCATAAAAAGCAGTAACAAAAGATTTGCCAAATTTATTAACCCTTGCTGGTAGTTTCTCAACAAGCACTGAGGCAACAGAAGTGTAAAATGTGTTTAAAGCTTTAGCTATAGATTCTTTGTCAAAACAAATGCTCCCATCAATATTAAGACAAATATTTGCACTAGAGGAAGACAAAGTTTTCTTTGATGGTAAGCCAAGATTTTTTAGTTGTTGATTTTTTTATTTTCTTTTTTTTGACGCCACATATAATAAGAATATCTTAAAATATATTTATACATACCAAATGTAATGTCTTCAAAAAATGTATCAGAAAATATTCTTCTTACTGTCTCCGTAGACACTCGTATCTTTTCGGCCTTGACCGTCAAGTGAGGAACTTATTCTCGCATGAATATGCAAACAATAATAAATGTCGTAGCCAATGCTTAGCAATTTTGCTTCAATAATATTTTTTACACGTTTTATGACACTGTCATGTTATAGAGTGATGTTCTGTATTTACAAGGCGGTTTATTGAGATCTGCGAAGAACTTCTTTGATTGCGCATGAATTACCGCCTAGTGGTAAATCGGACTTTTGGGAATTCATTCATTCGTGGGTTTTGGCAGCCAGCCAATTCTGACTGTCTCAGAAATTTGTATCATTGCTATGACCTTAGGGCTACGCCCCAGGCCAAAATGACGTTGTTGTACGCAAATTTTCATTCGATTTTCCAGAGGGAATATACAGCAAAAGGAGCATCTGTCTTTCGCGTTAATACTTTTCCAAATTAAACTCGTTTTCATGTAAAAATGACGCCACGACGCATCATTATTATGCAGAAAAAATATCCACTGTCTTAACCTAGCAATAGACCATGCCACTTTATCAGTGCTGCAAGTTGATATCAAATACAAACATATACTTAAGAAATATGCCTAAGAAGGAAGTGACTCAGATACATTAAGAAATATTTATGTAAACAACACGTTAAAAATAAGACTTTATGACAAATCCTACACAATCTTGCACCATCTTAAAAAGGATATATAAATATGTGCATGATAAAGCTGTCAAAAACGTGTTTTTTTCCGCGTTTACCGTAATAGAAACATGTTTTGACAGTAATCTGATAAATCACCCTAAAATCGTTTAAAGCTAGAGGTATATCTATGTAAACAAACATCTGAAAACTATAATATCAGATAAGAGGGTTTCCACTGCACAAGATCACTTACTTGTGTTACGAATTTGAGAGAATAAATCTGTTTTTAAGTAATTAAGCCTAAAATGTCATTCATTAACCATGTATCCTCGAGCTTTGTACAGTTAAATTTAAATGAAGTGAAAATACTGTTCCATTTTGCTGCTGGAACAAAGAGCCATTTCAAACCAAATATGAAAATGGCATAATAAACCTTTCGAACTATTGCATACTTTTTCATGAATAAATATCATTTTGTATTTTTAAATTAATGGTGAAATGTCAGCATATCTACATTTAATGGGATATAATTAGTGAAAAAGACAATTGTGGTAAGTTTAATTTGCATTCTCTAATCGAATTTGCTTACGTCAATTTCGTTTAACCAATACTTTTGACCTTCTGGATAAGTCATATTCCAAAAGTAGGCCAATGTTAGAGTCAAAATAAGGTCAATTGATGTTAGAATCTTTATAGCATCCAAAGACAATTTTTGAAAACGAAAAGCCTTAAAAGAAAAAATGTAATTCCGTAACACCTTGTCTATCTTGACTGATGTTCACGTAGGTATAACAGTAAAACTGGCCGATGATTTATTGCCCACATGTAGTCATCTATCAGGGGTTGGAAGTAAAAGAAGAATGACTGTGATGTGATGTGTTTAAGGTTTTCAATGCCAAATTCCGCAGAGGAGTCTCTACCGCAAATAGACAAAACATGTACAGACGAATAAATCACGACTTCACATACAAAAAACCCAGTTAAATATAATTATTTATTGGATCATTGCTTGTGGACTCATAAAATTCATTTCTCATGTTTCGTTAAAAAATACCCACAGAATGACATTAAAACATTAAACAAATATCGGCATTTAAAGCGTTCAATTTACATCGCATACTATTTATTTCTGGAAGTTAGTCTTTTGCAAAAAAAGATATAGATTTACACTTAAGAGGTCTAAGTCACTTAAATTGAATCATTCGTTATCTAAAATACAGGATATTTATGTAAACAACAACAGAAATGTAACAGGGCGTTAATACGTTAAGTCCAGAAATGGTAAAAAAAAACTTGCACAATTATACTAAAACTTAATTCATATATAATAGTACATAATGTTAAGGTGTTTGCTTCCTTTCGGCAGTATTTTATACATGTTTTGTCAATCGCATGATGAATTGACCCTGAATTGAATAAAGAATAAATGATAAAGTTAGTCAGTTATAATTATGTAAAACTAAACCTGACATTTCATACAAGAGTACCAGTATAACCCTAGATCACCCACCGTTGTTCAGTATTAAGAGAGAAAAACGTTTTATATTTGCATGTGCCTCGATGTTTGGCCAGTTGTTACGCCATAGTAAGTAAGTAAGTAAATAGTTTATTAAAGTGGCATGTGCATTTCATATAATACAAACAATACTATTTACCTATAAAATAAGCAACCGGCCGATTGGACCTATAAGTCACCTCAGCTGTTAAGCTCATTCTACACGTAAAACATAATGTAAAGTTCGGACAAACTGTTTAAAGATCCGCTTTACATTACATAACAAACAGCACACATTCACGCCATTATGTGAATTATAAATTATTGATGATAGCTCGTTTATGGCCCTTATAACGGCCAACGCACAGCTACGTAAACATCCTTGTCAACTGATTGGGGTTACCAAGGAGACGTCGTATTACAAATAGTCATATCTCCAAACATTACGCAGATAAGTCGACCTGGTGTTGGATATTGCGTCGATATGCCATTTTATTTTTGTGAAATAATTTTGAAAAGACATTACATGAAATGCCTGTAAAGGTTTGATTCATTGCGTATGTACTAAACGTTGTTTTATTTCTTTAGGTGCGCGACATGATTTCATCGGCGTTCTTGGTGGCGGTGGTATTTCTTTCGTGTTCTTACATTGTGCGATGTAATGTGATTAGTACGTAAACCAATATACTATTAACTTCGTTTTAATGTCTGAACCAAATCAGAGGTATATTACTTATACTATGCCACGCGTTAAACTCCGTCGGAATGTTTGCACAAAATCTAGCACTTAGGTGTTTTCTTAATTTATTAGCTATTTATTCATTATTATTTATATTGGGAAAATACTCAAAATCTTTTATTTTCAAAAATTATTCCACGGCAATGCCAGTAGAATGAATTACATACGAATGTCAAAATCATCGATTACCTTGGATCATTTCTTTAAAATTGAGGAGACAATGGCTGATGTTATTCTTTTTTAGCTATTCTTTTCTTTCAGGTCCATGTAATGCAACGGTAGAGTGTGCACATAAAACCACAGTTTGTGAAAATGATTTATGTCATATTCGTAAGTCTTTATTAATTATAAGGAAGTAAGTCAGCTTTATTCTACATATAAAACAAAGGACGCCGAAAATCATATCTGTTATAGAACACGTATTTGTATTGAATGCTAAGCAGTGAAATAAACCGATTCATTTAACCACACATATCGGTTTACTTTTATTTAATGATCATTGTCTTTGACTACTCGTTAATTCTGTTTTGCGTAATTTACCTGTTAAAGTATGATTTGTGTCTTATCATTGTTTAGGAGTCGATCAAGTATGCACAATAGAAACTACAACAACCGTCGCAACAACTGTAATAACACCTGCCCAAACAATCTCAACCGCTGGACTAACCCAACAAGGTGCACCTTCCCAAGCATCGATTTCTTCCTCGGCACCAACAACTAGTGCGGCACCAAAAACTACTGAGACAACAACAACTACTGCGGCAACAACAACTACTACGACAACAACAACTACTGCGGCAACAACAACTACTGCGGCAACAACAACTACTGCGGCAAGAACAACTACTGCGGCAACAACAACTACTGCAGCAACAACAACTACTGCGGTAACAACAACTAAAGCGACACCTACAGCTACAACGGATCCTGCCACAACAACAGTTGCTCGTAAGTGTACCACTTGTAATTATAATATCGGTGGTTAATTATGACATTATATTTATGATAATTATAATTCACTACGCATGTTTTGGATATTATGTGAACACTTAAGCGTTTATGATCATTAGAAAATTGTGTAAATTTTAAGTGCAAATTATTTCTCGTTCTCTGTATGGCTTCATCTCTGTTTCATTAAAAATATATCTTTTGTTATATTTAATGCCTTGATTGTTTGCACTTACTCTTGCTAATGTCATATTGCTCGTTTGCTATAAGACGATGCTCAACTTCAATATATATAACAATATAACTTTATACATATTCATATTTAATAATATTAGTTCTTGTACGAAGCTTCAGCATCAACTACCAGCGGAAAAGAAGAAGACGTAGTACAAACCAACAGGAGTGTGTTTCAAACGCAAGCTGTGTATCAGGCGAACAAACAACACTGTTGTGCGCGTGCAATGATGGCTATACTGCAGATAATGGATAGTGCAACAAAGGTATAATAAACACTTAATGCACAATTCGTTTAGGTTCTTACTTTTGACTCACATATTATTAATTTGGCAGCAATAATATATTAATAATAGTAAATTCAAAATGAAAACGGTGTCCAAATTATTTTCAAAACAAAATCCCGAGGAACTAAGGCCCACAAAAAGTTCAATTTCATTTATTATGACATTACAATATTCAACTTATTTTTTTCTGAGCCCGAGAACAGTGTCTAACTTACAAATGTTGTATATTTATAAAAATAATTATGTTGAGAGCTTTTCAATAAAAATCATACTAACTTGATAATGATAATCAATCAATTAGTAATTATCCTTCAAAGCCAATTTAATTAAATCTACTTAGCCCCCTTATCGATTTGTTTCCTATGCACGTTTTATGTTTATTCCAACAACTACTCTTAAATCAAACACATTTTCAAGCAGATGTGTTATTTCCCGCTTATTAATAATGTGTTCACTTTACGGCGATGTTCGCATCTTGGAACTGTATTTTTAAGGTGATTAACAAACAGCGTGTATAATCTCCTATTAAGTAAGTGTGTTTAACGTGATGTGCATATGTTTTTACAATTATATACAACATACCGTATACTTATTATCCTGTCAAATAATTTATACTCAAAGCCCTACACATAAATTGCAAATGTATTCAAGTAAGTTATATTATATATCAATTAGTCTACTTTTGAAATAATCCTCAGATCCTGGCAATGGCGCGGGACATTTGAGAGTGACGGAACTTTTAATGTCATGGTGACGACAGTGCTGATGTTTCTCATCTAGCAAACCCTTCAGTGCTGCAGTGGTCCATTTACTTGTCGGTACCATTGCCTGCCGTTTGTAAATAACTCTATGATTTGTCATGGAACAAATATTTTTGTAAATACGTCAAAACAAGTCGTTTACATTAGACCACATTTAGTTTGTATCAACAGATTACTTTGCAAGTGCATTTATCAATACAGAAAATATATTTTCAAACGCTAAAACAACTACAGCAGAAACAAAACTTTCACAAACTTTCGATTTCACAGAGAGCAGATACTTCAAGCGGTGTGATTTGCACATTATTGATGCATGATCTGGCTTTGAAAGTGCGTGTGCCCCGTGTCTACAGAATATGTTACCGAGAATGTACATGTATGTGAGTTCCGGTGTCGTGTGAGAATTGCAAGACCGTGAGAAAGTTAAGATTAACAGGAAAACAACAGGTTTTGCGCATGCGCAGTACGATGTAAACATGCTCATGAGGAATGCAAGACCGTATCCATGTATTATATCAACGATTTTTACCCTATTTTAATGATTATTGCAAATGGAAAATGACTAAGATGCTGAAAGTCTACTCAAAACCCCCGAACAATATTGTCATGATTTTTTCTCGTTAGTTTTCTTATTGCGTGAACACAAAAATAATATTGTTATTATAACGTTAGCAGATTGATTCGGCCCAAGCAATTTCGGCTATTAAGTTGGGGATATAATCTGGGTCGTTTATTATTAAAGCGTCGTTTTACTTGGTGTTTCAATATGTTCACATGCAGGCGTGTTGTTTATTTTGCAAATGTTCAGACATAATTTGTTCAAAGAATGTGTCAACATTCACTTCAAGGGTTGCTTAAAAAACATACAGTACACGTATTTTTTTAAATCAATGAGAGCCAGCCTCCCAGTATAGTCGCAGTGTGCCAATGTCCCAGAGGAGCTTTGCAATTAATGGGAAAAAAAAGAAAGCTTCAAATATTTTAGGCATAGGCAGACATATGATCATGGGAACAGTATGTTCAATGCACTGACATATGTGATCCAGTGTGGTCAGTTTCCAACAAGTGCGAGCCAGAAAACTGGGCCTACCCAAAGTAAGTAGTTGCTGGCCTTTTTTCCATTGCGTATTTGTCAGTGAAAAAATCATAACTAATTTATAAATGTATTTAAGAAATTTAAAACAAATTATGCTGCAGTAAAGGACTAGGTATATGCAAATCTTTCATAAAAGATGAAAATGTATTGCACAATCATTCTAAAAAATTAAAACCTTATATTATTTTTTTGTTGCAGTTGTTTTGTGTGTTTTTTTAATAAATGGTTATCCAAGGAATGGTAGAAAGTATGTCAAAATTCTTCCATCAGGGATAAAACTTTCTTAATACTGATAATAATAATTATTATGATAAATGATTGTTAGTATGGTTATTATATTATGCATAAGCCATAATCTGTTAATATCTGTATATTTGACATATTAATGTTATTCTAGTGTTATATATTAAGGAGAGTGTATCAATCTCCATGCAGAGTTGTTCCTTGCTCTCACTTACACCTCGGCAACGGGCTCAGCAGCTATTAGAACAAGAACCTTGTTCAAACCGAACAAACATATTCAAAGTATATTTAATTTGAAATAGGATAGAAAAACATTTAACAATGAAACACCACCACCCATGATTTTAGGGAAAGTTTGACCCCTTCATTTATGTCCAATCATTATCTGATCTACATGTAACAGGAAATTCCTCTCTTGAATTATTACTCCCACGCTTTTTGAAAAGCGTGGGGATATTGTGGTTATCTTTGGCGTCTGTCCGTCTGTCTGTCCGTCCGTCCTGGCCACTTTCTCCCCCTACACTATTAGCACTTGAACCTTGAAACTTACACACATGGTAGCTATGAGCATATGTGCGACCCTGCACTATTTGGAATTTTGATCTAAGCCCTGGGTCAAAAGTAATGGGGGTTGGGGTGGGGCCAGGTCAGAGATTTTTACTCATTTTTTAAGGTAATTTTACTATAATTTCTTCATTTCTACACCGATTCACTTCAAATTGATACTGAACCTCTCTTATGTCACGGTTAATCTCAACTATGCATGGCCCCATTACCAACCCCGGAGAGCCCCGCCCACATAGGCCACGCCCACCCAAAATTGCCTTTTACTATAATGTCTTCATTTCTACACCGATGCACTTCAAATTGATACTGAACCTCTTTTAAGACAATACAGTCAACCTCAACTATGCATGACCCCATTACCAACCCTGGGGCAACCCGCCCACATAGGCCACGGTCATTCAACATTGCTTTTTACTATAATTTCTTAATTTCTACAACGATTTACTTTAAATTGATACTAAACCTTTCTTATGACAATACGGTCAATCTCAACTATGTATGGCCCCATGACCAACCCTGGGGCGCCCCGCCCACATAGGCCTAGCCCACCCAAAATTGCCTTTTACTATAATTTCTTCATTTCTACACCGATTCACTTCTAATTGATACTGAACTTCACTTATGACAATACGGTCAATCTAACCTATGCATGGCCCCATTACCAACCCTGGGGCGCCCCGGGTCAAACATGCGGCGGGGGATACGCGTCCGCCTCTGCCGCGCCATTTCTAGTTCATTATGTTGTACTTGTACTGAACAAGTTTGATACGAGCCAATGTATATTTTTAATCAGAATTGTTCACAGACTGAAATCATAAAACAATTTCTTTTCTTCTTATTAGATTCATATTATTATATTGATGTTTTAGTATATTGATCTTTTATTTTTTGGATTCAAACAAAAATGACATTATTAAAAAAACAAAACAAATTAAATGAGAACATGCCCCTTAAAATGGTATCATATTTCTGGGGATATTAACAGCGGAAAACCAAACCATATACTATATTGTTAGATTGTAATACCAATATTTAACGCATGATTTAGGCAAAATATTCCATAACCATTAAATTAGGATAATTTCAATAATTGAAAATACATGAACCATGCAAATTCATAAAAAAAGGAACTTAAGCTGTAATGTATTGGAGATTCACAGATGTGTGTTATCTGATGTTGTTATGTTGTGTAAGATAGATCCTGTGAAAAACGATTTCTTCATGGAATTTGTTAATAATACCACAGATAAAATATTGTTGTTGGTTAATAGTCTTCAAATTGCTCATTTTCCTCTGACATGCCCTTGTATTTCAAGAAAGAATACTTTCCAGGCCAGAGGAAAGAGGTTTGGGTTCAAATCCCAGCAAGGGCTTCAGAGGAGATGCATTTTAAGACAAATGATTTTATTTGCTTTACTTTATCCTTAAACTCAACCAAAGCATCATGCAAATACATTGAAAATAATCTTTGATTATGCATAAATGAAAAGACATAAAACTTATGAATTGAAATCATTTTTCTTTTTTTAGTCACTCCAACTATCATGCAACATTTTAATGCAAAAGAATATCATTTTTAGTGTCATTAGTCCTAATACAATACAATACAATGCAAAAGTGAGAGGACAGAATAAACTAATTATATAGGGTAACAATCTCACAATTTATAAAATTTTAAATAAATTAATATTGAGTGTAGGACATTAGCCCCTTAAGATGTTAGCCACCTAAGACATTTGCCCCTTAGGACGTTAGCCCCTACCTATTTGTATATTCATTTGTTATTAGGTATTTAATTTCATCTTTTTAAAAATTAAATGCAATTAAAGGTTAGAAAATGATATAAATATCCAGATGACATATCTTTTATAAGATTTTTAGTAACAAACAGAGCACTTAGTATATGAATGCAACCATGTTTTACTTTAAAATCGTGTTTATTTTAAGAGTGAATAAAACTTAAGAAAATGTGATTTAAGTTTTTAACAACTGGATAAACCACAAGAGTACTGAATCTTCTGTGCTATATGTTTGACTTCCACTTATTCAAGTAGAGTAGTTAATTGGTATTACAGTTTACCAATTAATTAATTAATTATTGGTGTTTGTTGAAAAATGATTATGAATTTAACATCATTATGCATTCACACCTTTATTAATGGCTGTATGTGTAAGCACATGTAATTACTTTAAATTTATTTAAGGAAAAGGCATCAAAGAGTTTTTTTTAGTTTTTCCGCTCGAATATGGAAATGGGTTGACCGGTTACAAATTTGCTTAGATTTGCCATCCATATAAAATAGTAAAGAAATTGTAAAAAAACACTAATATTTACGTGTGTGGTTCAAGCTATATATTGAAAAGAAAATATGTAAGACTTCAACATATTAATAATTGTATGTTTTTACATATCAAATGAAAAACATGGAATAAAAATACTTACTTAAAAAAAGTTATGAACGTTTTAAAACACCTGGGGGCTAATGTCCTAGAGTGCACTTTATTGAAGGGGCTAATGTCCCAGATGGTTAATGTCCGTACCCCTTAATAACATATTAATAACTGGTGACAGTCATGTACCAGTATTTAAATACATGTAATTAACAGAAACCTGACAAATGTTATACTATCACTCATACAACCATTAAACCATTGAACCTTTTGCACGTTTATCTGGACAAGACCTTTCCATGCGCATAAATTAGTTTTTACCCGTTACCGTGACCTTGAACTTAGGGTCTGCATTTAGATTTCGAAATCTGCGACTGTGACACAAAAAAGGTTCATAACTACTATGTCTTGAGCTTTACTTTAAACATTAAATTTTTTGATAGATTTTTAGCTCTACTATTATATATAAAATATATAGTGGGGCTATCCTAGCGTTAGCGTTTCCCGTTCCCGTTAGCGTGCAAATTTTAAAGTTTGTGTACTACCCCAAGTATTTCCTATGTCCTTTGAGATATTGCTTTTATATTTTGCATACTTCTTAACCAACATGACCCCAATCTATAAACAAGAGCAGAAAACTGTATCAAGCATTTTGACAGAATTATTGCCCCTTTTATACTAAGAATATGCATATTATTGATAAATCTATGTTAAAGTTTGCGTACCACCTCAAATATTTTCTATGGCCTTCTGCATATTGCTTTCATATTTTGCATACTTCTTTACCAACATGATCCCAATCTATAAACAAGAGCAGACAACTGTATCAAGCATTTTGACAGAATTATGGCACCTTTTATACTTAGATAATTGAACATTTTACTTAAATTTCCATAACTTCTTTATTTATGATCACATTTGATTCATACTTTGACAAAACAACACTTACCTGACATACCACAATGCACTCCACCCAAACCATCCCCCATGCCCCACCCCAGAATCCCCCCCCAATTTTTTTTTGTTTTCCTTATTTTTGAAAGATCATCTATTAAATAACCACACAACCACATTATACCCCCCCCCTCTCCATGATGGCTTACGTTATACTGTCAAGCTCTCGAATAGTCGAGCGCGCTGTCCTCTGACAGCTCTTGTTGTTAATGCCCCCGGCATAGTAAAATATAAACGCAGGTATGCTACCATCAGGCGATCCAACTCGTGGAGTTCTAGTTTGGATGTAGAATGAGGTTGGAGATGTTGGTGGAGCATGAGGGTGGGGTATCTGAATGAAGCATAAGGGTATGTTAGCGAAGTAGGATGGTATCTCCAATATATGTATGGTTTAAGTGTTATATCTGGGTAGAGTTGTCAGTATTAATTCGTTTAAGTACTCATGATCAGCTGGTAAGTCCTGTATTGTGATCCATGTCTTGTTTGTTTTTAAAATTGTCTGTTTGCAGGTGCCTGGATGTTACTTCTTTTATGGAAAGGAAGGGATGCCGGTGTTGTGTTTGTGTGAGGACCTTCAATATGTTGAAGTGGGAGCTGCACATATCGATACTGTGTTTTGAGAGGAATGCCTTTTTCTTTAAATGAGACACCACAGAGAACAGGTTGGAACATAGTGAACTTGTCATTTGTCGGGAGATTCGTGATCAGCGTGTGCCTCACATGATAGTGGCCAGATTGTTGGCGGTGTGCCTTTTGAGGTGCGCTCTTCACTCAGCCCACTTTGCGAATATGGCTGCTTTATATAGATGGATGCATTTAGCAAAGAAATTTCCCTTATTATATTATATTTAAAAAAAAACAAACTGATATTGGCTGAAAGACAATCGAGTATGGAGGAGAGCGTGTGCCAATAAAATTTAAGCAAAAAGCTGGGACAGGTGTTGATGTGGTTTCAGAAGATGTGTGTTAAGTACATATACTATCTTTCTGCAACTTGAAAATTAATGGTTTAATGTACTGTCCTATTTCAATTTGCTTACTGTAATTAATGTAGTTAAAGGGGCCTTTTCACAGATTTTGGCATTTTTTTAACTTATTCATTAAATGCTTTATATCGAGAAATGTAAACATTGGATCGTAAAAGCTCCAGTAAAAAATCAAGAATAAAATTAAAAAAAGGAAAAGAACATTGCCCGGACCAGGTTTCGAACCAGTGACCCCTGGAGTCCTGCCAGATTCCTGAAGTAAAAACGCATTAGCCTACTGAGCTATTCCGCCGAGTAACCAACTTGACGTATTTTATACCTTATATAAGCAATCTTCGTAGTTTCACAAAATTTAACGACAAAAACAGAACTCTCCAAATTATTCAATCGTTTCGCGTTGCAACGCTTTATAATATTTAGGTTTTAAAATCGTCAAAAGATGCATATAATGGCTATATTAGACCATGGTAAATGTTCAGTATTACTGTTTCCTCACAAATATCATAACTAAAACGAAAATTTGCGAATCTGAAACAACTTTTTTCAATTTTGTCAATTTACCAAAGCGTGAAAAGATCCCTTTAAGAGCTCTACCCCTATATCCGCTAATCACCTAACTACTGACCCCTCTGATGCCATCTATACACAAGTCAAAGATTCCACTTCCTGGCCCTTGTGAAACTTGTTAACAGGCTCTTCTCCCTGACCACTATATGGAAACTGTGTACCGGTATGTGTTAACACTTAAAGGATAGCATCCCTGAACCCTATCACATGATGTGTTTAATATAAAACAGGGACATCAAAATAGTGGTTGATATCCAGTTTCTGTCTGCTGCACTTTATTGCAAAATATGTTATTGTCTTACCAAAAAAAACTACACCTTCTTCAATTATTATTTGTTTTGTCTGTGATATCTTAGATTTTATCCAAACAATTATCTTAACAAAAAACCAGTATGGCGTACATTCCATATACACATCAATTCTAAGATATATAAATAATTGTTGGTTGTATATATTGTTAAAAGTGATTTTTGCAATGAATAAAATAAAAAAAAGCAATGTTTATAATAATAATGTTTATATGAGATTCATTAAGTTTAAATTACTTACAACTGTTTAATATGAGGTTTATTATGTTTCAATTGCTTAAAACTGTTTCTTTGACTTGATTTGTTTCCTCAAATAAAACATGGGTTGTTTGTAAAACTAGCCTGCCCCCCCAAATGGGCTGTCAGCTGTAGTGGCAGCCATTGTGTGAATACGTTATGTATGTGACCTTAACCTTTGACCTTTGATCCCAGGCTTAAGCGTTCTTGAGTTATCATCTGGAAACCATTTTACTGCTTCGAGTCACTGCGACCTTGACATTTGACCCAGTGACCGGAAAATCAATAGGAGTCATCTGCCAGTCATGACCAATGACCCGATGAACTGTCCTGATCCCAGGCTTAAGCGTTCTTGAGTTATAATCAGGAAACAATTTTACTGTTTCCAGTCACTGTGACCTTAAACTTTGACCTAGTGACCTGAAAATAAATAGGGGTCATCTGCCAGTCATGACCAATGTCCCTATGAACTTTCCTGACCCCAGGCTTAAGCGTTCTTGAGTTATCATCCAGAAACCATTTTACTGTTTCGAGTCACTGTGACCTTGAACTTTGACCTAGTGACATGAAAATCAATTGGGGTCATCTACCAGTCATGACCAATGTACCTATGAAGTTTCATAATCCTACGCCTAAGCGTTCTTGAGTTTTCATCCAGAAACCATTTGGAGGACGAACCAACAGAGGGACGGACCGACATGTGCAAAACAATATACCCCCTCTTCTTGGAAGGGGGCATAATAAATACCACAGTATTATTGATTGTTAAAAAAATGATAAATGTATATGGGTATGTTGCTTTAGGTCCGTCCGTCCGTGCACAATTTTTGTCTGGGCTATTTCTCAGCAACTAATGACCGGAATTCAACTTTATGGGAAGCTTCTCTACCAAGAGGAGATGTGCATATTATCAGCGGGTTCTGGTCGGATGATTTTTCACAGAGTTATGGCCCTTTTAAATGTTCCAGTAACTGTACATATAGTGCAATTTTTGTCCGAGCTATTTCTCAGCAACTAATGACCGGAATTCAATGAAACTTTATGGGAAGCTTCACTACCAAGAAGAGATCTGCATATTATCAGCAGGTTCTGGTCGGATGATTTTTCATAGAGTTATGGCCCTTTGAAGTTTTCCATTAACTGTACATATAGTGCAATTCTTGTCCGGGCTATTTCTCAGCAACTAATGACCGGAATTAAATGAAACTTTATGGGAAGCTTCACTACCAAGAGGTGCCCTGGAGTACAGTCTTGTACAGAGAGTCGTGCATGGTGACGTGTCCAAACCAAGCCAGCTGTACCTTAGCACAAATATTCGTGGTCATGGCAGCGCAGTTATTAAATTGCCCTAACTGAAGCTTGTTTTATTTGGTTCACTGTTGTTTATTTCTTAATATGAAACAATCATAAGCAATCCAGTGTAATTTGTCCACTTCATATTGAGGGCTTCATTTGTCCATCGATATGTAGAGAAAACATCACCAGAATCGATTTGGGTTGGCATGTATGGTAAAGTTTCTTGGACCTTGCGTAGTACAATCTGATCTCAGTTCTGAAATTTAAAGATATAATAGCATATACTGGACAATACAACAGCAAAGATTTTTCACACATTGAATAAATACACATTCAAGGATAAGCATAAAGGATTTCTTTGCCTGTTAATTTGTGTAGTAAAGGTAAAAGAATGCTATCATTATAAATATAATTTTTTGTTTATAAAGCTTAACTTCTACAAGTGTAAAATGAATAAATGCGTTACAAGCATAACAGGAGCCAAGAAATACATTAAGTATGAATATGATTATGAAAAAATATCTCTTACACAAGAGATGTGTTTGTCAGAAACACAATGCCCCCTACTGCGACACTTTGACTTTTTTTTACATTGAAGGTTGACCGTGACCTTTCGCCACTAAAAATGTGCAGCTCCATGAGATACACATGCATGCCAAATATCAAGTTGCTATCTTCAATATTGCAAAAATTATGGCCAATGTTAAAGTTTTCTGACGGACACACAGGCTGACAGACAGACAGAAAGACATTTCAACTGCTTTATGCCACCCTACCATGGGCATAAAAAAACACCTAAGAATCCTTCGAAAGCTTATGGCAATTGTTCAGTGCTATTGTCTCGCAACTTAATATAACTTAATATTTAAATTTGATGATTGTTGTTCTTTTGCACCCTCTTAAAATGCCATTGAATTGTATTGTATAGATAACTTTATATGGTTTGAATATTTTTTTTTATCTTTTTCATCTCTAATTGTTGTAGTCTTCACAACTTGTTACAAATCCTATTTATACTCTACTAAAATAATAAATGTATTTATATGCCTTTTTCATCTGTTAGTGCAATTAATACATAATTTTATTGTGTTTACATACTAGAAATGTCTTCTTTTTATTTTATTATGTAACTGTCATATTTTTTGTATAATTGTTTTTCAAACTCAGAATAACAAGCAACTGAAGTTATACTTTAAATTTACTTTCAATATTTAAATAATTTATATATGTAGCTTATGCACCTATTGTTCATCTCAGATTGCATTATATCATTAAAACCTGTTGAAAAATCTGTAAATGTTCAATAAAGCCTTTTTTGGAGAAAATGATGCTCAAATTAACCCATACATGACCAGTGTCTGATCAAAATTTGATCTGATAACAACCATATCTCACCCTTGAATGTGCTTTATGGCAGAACAGAATGGGGTTTAGAAACCATATATCACTAGGGGGTGTTGATAATAACAGATAAGAATTTAAGATGCCCCATGACAGGTGATTTTTGGTACTAGTAGAATACATTGCAGAAATGTGTACCTTGTCATAATTTATATCTTTTAATTAATCTTAGGGATACAACTGCGAAATGAATTTTATTAACTTAATAAGATATAATTATACATATGCCCAATTCATAACTAAAAATGAATGATATTTCCAATGAAAATTGTCATGTTATTACTGCAAGTGGTAGTTAGTTAGTTATTACAGGATTATAACTGTTTAAAACTCTCATTTATATTTATTATTTCATAAATATAAGGTTATAAATATAAGTTGCACTTCTCACGGGCAATACATATCCGCTGTTCAAGCCAAATATAAGACACCACCGCCACCAACATCATTATTTCAAACTAATACTTGGTCTTGCACTTCTCACGGGCAATAGGTATCAGCTGTTCAAGCCAATTATATAAGACACAACCACCACCAACATCATTATTTCTAACAAATACTTGGTCTTGCACTTCTCACGGGCAATACATATCAGCTGGTCAAGCCAAAGATAAGACACCACCGCCACCAACATCATTATTTCAAACAAAAACTTGGTTTTGCTTTTTTCACAGGCCATACATATCAGCTGTTCAAGACAAAGAGAAGACAACACCAACATCATTATTTCAAACTAATACTTAGTCTTGTACTTCTCACAGGCAAAACATATCAGCTGTTCAAGCCAATTTTATAAGACACAACCACCACCAACATCATTATTTAAAACAAATACTTGGTCTTGCACTTCTCACGGGCAATACATATCAGCTGGTCAAGCCAAAGATAAGACAACACTACCACCATCATCATTATTTCAAACTTATACTTGGTCTTGCACTTCTCACGGGCAATAAATATCAGCTGGTCAAGCCAAAGATAAGACACCGCCACCACCAACATCATTATTTCAAAATTATACTTGGTCTTGCACTTCTCAAGGGCAATACATATCCGCTGTTCAAGCCAAATATAAGACACCACCACCAACAAAATCATTATTTCAAAATTATACTTGGTCTTGCACTTCTCACAGGCAATAGGTATCAGCTGTTCAAGCCAATTATATAAGACACAACCAACACCATCATCATTATTTCAAACAATTACTTGGTGTTGCACTTCACACGGCCATACATATCAGCTGGTCAAGCCAAAGATAAGACACCACCGCAACCAACATCATTATTTCAAACAAATACTTGGTTTTGCACTTCTCACATGCCATACATATCAGCTGGTCAAGCCAAAAATAAGACACAACCACCACCAACATCTTTATTTCAAACAAATACTTGGTCTTGCACTTCACACGGCCATACATATCAGCTGGTCAAGCCTAAGATAAGACACTTTCACCACCAACATCATTATTTCAAACAAATACTTGGTCTTGCACTTCTCACAGGCCATACATATCAGCTGGTTAAGCCAAATATAAGACACAACCAAAACCAATTTCATGATTTTAGACAATTACTTGGTCTTGCACTTCTCATGGGCAAAACATAACAGCTGTTCAAGCCAACACCATCATCATTATTTCAAACAATTACTTGGTGTTGCACTTCACACGGCCATACATATCAGCTGGTCAAGCCAAAGATAAGACACCACCGCAACCAACACCATTATTTCAAACAAATACTTGGTTTTGCACTTCTCACATGCCATACATATCAGCTGGTCAAGCCAAAAATAAGACACAACCACCACCAACATCTTTATTTCAAACAAATACTTGGTCTTGCACTTCACACGGCCATACATATCAGCTGGTCAAGCCTAAGATAAGACACTTTCACCACCAACATCATTATTTCAAACAAATACTTGGTCTTGCACTTCTCACAGGCCATACATATCAGCTGGTTAAGCCAAATATAAGACACAACCAAAACCAATTTCATGATTTTAGACAATTACTTGGTCTTGCACTTCTCATGGGCAAAACATAACAGCTGTTCAAGCCAATAATATAAGACACAACCACCACTAACATCATTATTTCTAACAAATACTCGATCTTGCACTTCTCACGGGCAATACATATCAGCTGGTCAAGCCAAAAATAAGACACAAACACGACCGACATCATTATTTCAAACAAATACTTGGTCTTGCACTTCTCACGGGCCATACCTATCAGCTGGTCAAGCCAAATATAAGAAACAACCACAACCAATTTCATGATTTTAGACTATTACCTGGTCTTGCGCTTCTCATGGGCAATACGTATCAGCTGGTCAAGCCTCACATAAGACACAACCTCAATCAACATCATGATTTCATTAATTACTTGGTCTTGCACTTCTCATGGGTAATACATATCCGCTGTTCAAGCCAAATATAAGACACGGCTACCACCAACATCATTATCAGACAATTACTTGTTCTGGTACATTTCTAATGATAGTAAGTATCAGTTGGTCAAGCACAATTTAATACAAAACCACCATCATCCTTAATTCAGGCAATAACTTGGTCTTGCACTTCTGATCCGCAATAAGTATCAGCAGGTCAAGCCAAATATAAGTCACAAACACAACCAACATAACTTTATTTCAGACAATTACTTGGTCTTGAACTTCTCGGGGGGCAATTTGTATCAGCTGGTCAAGCCAAATATAAGACAGAACCACCAACATTAATATGTCAGACAAATTAATGGTCTTGCATTTCTCACTGGCAATTCCTATCAGCTGGTCAAGCCAATGATAAGACACATTACCAATGCCAACATCATTTTTTTTCAGGCAATTACTTGGTATTGCACTTCTCACTGGCAACAAGTATAAAATGGTTATGGCAAATTTAAGACACAACCACCACCAATTTTATTTTTTTAGACAAATGATTGTTCTTGCACTTCTCACGTGCAATAAGTATTAGCTTTTTAAGCCAAATATAAGACACAACCACCACCAATATCATTATTTCAGACAATTACTTGGTTTTGCACTTCTCGGGGGCAATTATTATCAGCTGGTAATGCCAGTCTGTAAGTTGGTTTTGCTAATCTAAAAGGCAAATATTTTTGCAAGCCATGAAAAATATAATACACCGCTACCAAGTTACCAACATCATTATTTCAGTCAATATTAAAGTGAGTCTTACATGAATCAAATGTAATTATATATTATAATACATGTATTACTAGCTATAGACAATACGTACAGGATATCACCACAATTATAATTTGAAACAATATTTTGGGAATATAAAAAATGGGAAAAAGCTAGAAATAGCCATTAGAAATATAAAATATTTCCAACACCAGCACAATTATTTTGGTTAATAACTTGACGAATGATGAAATAACTGTAAATGTATTACACAATAAAACAATATACACTTTTTGGTTCCCATATTTTAAGTAATTTTGGCAGAATTTTTTTAAATTAATTTACCAAGATAACAAATCATTATAATTCAATCTATACACTTACAGATACTTAATACCTTAAGAATTAACCATATTGTCCACATATAAGCGTTCACAGAATGTGTGATATCTAAACGTTTTAAGTATACTTGTGGTAACACTTCAGTATAAACATATTCATACAAATTTGGGTCTAGTTGTAAGCACATTGATTTTAAACAGTGACCGTTTTAACCTGTGAGGCCGTTTTACCTCGGGACCGTTTTCATTTTTACCAGTTATAATTTTCACCATTAATGTCCGGAAATAACAACAATCCGAACAGTAGTTTTTTGCATTCTTGATGTGAAAAAGTCATTTTGTACTTTTAATATTAACAAAACTACTACAAATTCAAATTTAAAAAGTGCTTCTTATATCGGACATCGGTCTTAATGTTTTCACGGTCAGCGGGTTTGTAATTCTCACGGGGGTAACGTGAGAAATGTAAGACTTCCGGTTTATCTTAAGAAATTCACGGTCTTGCAATTCTCACGCTACACCGGTTATCTGCGCATTCCTGACGAAGCCGTTATGCAGACCAACGGGCAATGTCAGATCAACCAGAACAGTGTGGTTTTTTGTAGGCACGTGAGCGCCACTTTTGGTCGGAATCTTTATTTAACGAATAAAAGAGATATACCTACATGCTAAATAGTGTTGTCATATCTGCATATTAACCGAGCCTTCGTATTATACATGTTCCTTCGAACCCAGTTGAACCTCTACAAATAAGTACTGACTATCAAAAAACAATTTATACAACCGATGCTCGTGTACAACTTTTTTTCTTTCTTACATTCAAAGTTTAAAGATACATTCGCATTCGGTTTCAGTCTTAATTTCCTAAGTTTTAACGCGCTGTGTTTGTTACAGTATACGAATAAATTCAGAGAATGCAATAGTATAGTCTCTAAAACAAATCATCTTAATTTACTCTAAGATATATTTAAGTAAAATACACTGGTTATTATATTATTTTTGTTCAACCTGAGTTCAGTGAGAAAGTTGATGTTCACACATAAATCACTGAAATGTTTTTTAATTTGGAAACTGCAGTGCGAAACTCGCGCAAATGAGATTTACTCTCAACCATGCAGTAGCTTGAAATCATGTTGAAACAAGTTTACTTTGATTATTACCGAATTCCATCTTGTCTGATGAAACACCGTTGCTATTTTGGACTTACGTTTAATGTTTTTCATTAAATTTCGTAAGGTGTGGAATTTGTATATTGTGACGTTATCATGGTTTCATGGTTACAAATCATATCCTTATCTGCGTTCAAGCGCACATCAAACACACGTTTGTTGACCTTTATCATTTTAATGCTGTGAATGGTTTCAAATGCATAACAATTAGATTTTGATTACAATTGTAAGTTTATATATTGTTTAATGCGATCTAGATTACTGAGGACGTGAACTTTGATATGCATTAAGCGAACGTGCATTTTATCAGCCTCTAAAACAAACGTATTTTCCAAACAACTTCGTACCCTCTAAGTGTGTTTGTATTTGGTTACTAAAGTGTGAAGCAATTCTATATCTTAACAATCCAGCAGCCACATGCATACATGGTGAACAGTTAAATGTAAATATAATATTAATATGTATATAAACAAAAACAACAATAATTATTACATATAAGTAAAATAGTACGCACAGAAAACAGCTGTAGCCAAAATCATTTCAAATAACAATTTCTTGTAGACCATATGAAACTGATGTATTTAGAGTTGCCATAGAATTGTTTCGCTTTCTTATCACTATTTGATGTTAAAGATTACACTAAATTCAATGGTCTTACAAGCATTAGCAAACCGTCTTTATATATGATACAACGGTGGTGCCATAGTTTTTTTTATTGTAACAAGCAAGCGTTAGGTGTTTACAGTATCTATTATGTGCTTGCTAAACTCTAAACATATGTATATACATGTATTGTGTATCCCAATTGCCACTTTCTCGTCATAACACAAATATTAATAGAATGTTTAACAAATCTAAATAACACTCATAAGGACGTTGTTAGTTATTTTAAAACATTCGTGCGAGCACGAACTGGTAAACATTTGTGTATTATTGAACATGAAAACTCTCGCAAAGGCGCAATTTGCAATTTGTGTTGTCCATTTGCAAGTATCTGATTTACAAGTATTCGCCAACTGAACAGAAAAACCTTAGAACGATTGAATGGAAAAAGGGACTATTTGTACAGTCTGTGTGTGCATACACCTTGATAGGGAACACACGGTTGAGTTACACATTACAGCGATAACAAAATGATATATAGGACCATGACATGCGTAGGGAATGTTCACAGTGCCATCACCAATATATTCCAAAATAAAGCATGTACAGTTGAAACAAATTACAAAATTAAATGAAACAATACGTACAATATGCTTCTGTGTCTGATAGTCATTTCGTTACTACGAACACGCGTGTCATTTTCAGGTTAGTTTGCACGTAAATATTGCGCTCAATGTGTACATATCGGTTTTTAGTTGGTCGCGTTAGCGGCCAGCTAAATTTACAGAGCATATTTTGCAAATCAGTATGTGCTTAGAAGCCTTAAGTACGGTAAGAACCACCACTCACTCTGCAAGGGACGATTACCGCTGCCTGTCTGCAGCAGACGACAAATGATTCTGCTCTAGCAGTTAGTGTATATACCCTCTAGCAGTGAGTTTATATACCAGCTTGTAAGTCGACATTAGCCAGTCTAGTGTTTATCATTGAAATCTGTACATATTATCTGCTTTCAGGGAAAACGTGGCTAAATGCACGTCTAATAAGATTAGCCTGTACACACTGATTAGCCTGTGCAATGCGCACAAGCTAATCAAGGACGACAACAGTGAACAATTCCAGTGCCTTCAGCGCTTTGATTCTCATAAAGCACACGACTTCACGACACACATGTCGGTTAATGTTTTATAAATGTTAAAGTCGAGAAAAATAACCGGCAAACAACATAATAGTATATTTTTATTAATCAAATTATTTTCAAACGCGTATAATTTTTGGTTATTAAAAAAAATCCTTTTGCGGTGAAACACAAGAGGGAGGTCACACCCCAATTTGTTCTGGCAACAATTGTAAGAGTTATATTCCATGAAACCGTTAATACTTCCTTCGAATGAATGTAAATATTTAAACATAAAAATGGCACAAAAGACCCGATAATGTCGCGAATTTCATTTTGCTCACATTTTATTCAGCGACTGTAATAAGTGTTGCAATATTTTAATACGTATGTCTTATATATTTTTAAACGTTTCAGAACAAGTTATTTTACTTCAAGTGAATAAGATCCCTATGGGAAGGCAAATTTACATCCAAGGGGCATAAACAAGATCGCACGGATGATTACTATACAATGTTAAATTGATAGAGAATATTGTAAGCTCTTATTTTTATATCTAATTCAGTCCTAATAACTTAACCAATCGGAAAGATTTCAGCAACATTTTAATATGGTAATCCAAGGATTATTAATGTGATGTTTAGGTATAGGAGGATATGTCGTTTGAATGAAAAATACGACAAGTCTATCTCTCACATGGAACCCACAACAGTAGAGACTTGCCCACAACCGAGACGCCTGGAGGAAGCTGGTTGGCGGCATATGTCCTAGACGGTACCACAGGCAAGAGTGGGATGTTGTCTTGACAATGGACCTTAAGGACATACATTTGACGAGCGATATGCCGTATTCACATTTGACAAACTAAGCAAAAGCTACAGGACAATACAGTTACAGTCCGAACAAGTGTAGAATATCTACATTTAAACTTCGACCATAAGGTTTGATCTTGATCTTCGATCCTGAAGGTCTAACACATGGCACGCCGTCTCTAGATGGTGACGATTTAATGAAATATTTATATAAGGTTCCAGATGATTGATACAGATATGTTCATATATGTTAAAGTGTGTCCAAATGTAATATTACTTTACCCGGTTCGAACGCAATTTAATAATAAATGTAGTCAACGTACATACATAATAATATATTTTTGGTTGCCAAAGATATATTTGTTAATATTTATTTTGTGTATAAAAATGTGTTAATGCAAAATGTGTTAATAGTTAAGCTAAATCCATTAAATATACTTACACTTAGTTATCGACCAACTTTCAAATTGTATGCAGATCAAAACAATGAAACACTTGAAGAAATCTTATTATGTGTTGCCCTGGGGTTACGTGCACTCTCCGAAACGTATAGCATAATGTGCTTTACTAATAAAACTTAACAACAAAAAGTGTACGATGTAACACTCAAAGATTAGTTTATTAGAGCGTTAGAACGAATACCAAAAGTAAACAAGAAGAGATAAAATAATACTTTTTCGACTGCTGTCATCAAAGAATAAATTAAAAGCATTATATACACGTATACGTGGATGAAAAAACGGCTTTACGAATGTCATCCGACGTCAGCTAAGCATTTGAAAATCATTCTGAAAATATTGTTAAAGACCTTGATCGCAGTTTAAAAAAAACAAAAACAAATATGAACCGAAAACAAAAATAATTGCACGGATAACAATCGCTCGCAAATATATATATTAACATGATATTTTGAATTAATCTTTACAATTCCTAAAGGAAGAATGTGTGTGTCATCGCAAATTAAATAAGACATTCGCGTGAAAAGGATGCCCCCTTATAACAAATAAAAAACTGTCATTTATTAACTCGTTGAAATTTTTAAGAAAACTTGTTTTAAAAAGTTGAAAAAAAGCCCCAGTTTCCGTTGTGTTGACGTCCATAAACATCCATGTGTGGACCCCATAGAGTCACGTGATTCTGCACCATGTATGATTCATGCGTCCGGAGTTCACGAGGGCCCGATAATTTTTGTTGAGCTGTTCAACGTCCAATGGAATTGGTGACATAAACATCTGGGAGGTCGCTGAATGAGAAAATCGTTAAATAATCCTTAAACATTACAGTTTTTGAGAAAGCTTACCGGCGTTTTTCTGTACAGTATTTGTAATTAAATAAAGCATTTACTGCAAGCAATTTTCAATAAAATTAACACTCATTTAAAATGGTCCCTTTTTTAAAGCAAGCCCAAGCTTTCAGTATTATTTAATTTAATCTTAAAATGTTGTTGTTGGCTATATCACATAAATCACTTACAAAGACAAAAAGCTTCACGTTAATTGAATAAAGGTCCTATGTTCTACGGTACATAATTCTTAAAAAATAGGTTGACATACACAAAAAAGTGGCTTTCACTTCTGAATTGTACATAAAAAAAGCATTAGAAAGTTTCGTTTTGGTAGACAAAAAACTGTGAGACACGTTCGCAACAGAAACTGCACATAAACAATTCCCTAAAACGTATCCAAATCCGAAATTTGCCTAAGCTCAAGCGCATATAACTGTGCAAAGAATACAGCGTAAAGAATATAATATAGAAATTCTACAAAATATAAACAACAACGTGATGTTCTGTTGCTCTATGTCGCGAGAGAAAAAGAAAATTGTAGTTATGTTAACTTGATGTATTCATTTTTTAAGTAGAAAAGCAAAAGCGCTATGTGCCCAGCACAAACGTATCTAACAAGTAGAGTGCAATGATGTTTATATCCAACATTTACATAAGTTCAAAACCAAATAACTCTGAGAAGACTTTCGCGACATACACAGACATTGCCCTTAAACGCATTATGAACAACATATCTAGTAAGTTTCATGTTGATACCAAGAAAACACGGTGCCTAACTAATACGGATAATACTGGAAACATTTGTTTGTTTCCAGCTAATACCTGAAACGGCACCGGATCATATCAGTAAATATTGACTGTTTTGAGGTGTGTTCTTTTATTTTCAATATTCTCTTTTTTAAGTTAACATTTTTCACCAAACCAATATTCCAAGAAACAACTAAGACATTCATTCAGTAAATTGTATACTCGTGCTCAGTAACACAAACGTCAATTTGCAGTGGGAACCTACATTGCCCAACAGTTTATGCAAAAAACCTGTGGAAACGAAAGTATAATGCAGATATTGGTCCATCTAAACAATGGATTTTAAACTTCTGAGCTAGTTTTCTGAGGAAAATGCAGCATAAGTCTTGAGAAATCATTGCCATGATGAGTAACGGTTTAGTTTGTAGAAAAACAAGTATTTTATATGTCGAATGCTGGCGCCGGATAATGCATGAAGTAGGCACCGGATAAAAGCCGAGACTAATGAATTTAAGTACATGTATAGCACGTTTAAATAATTTATTGGATTGTGCTAATATGGTCATCATTTAAAGAATTTCTTGATTTTATATTGTTAAATGAAATGGGTCTGTTACTTCTCGTCCCTCAGCCCTGACCACTGTCTTATCGCATGAAAAAGGAATTGACCCTAAGCTGAAAAAGGTTATTAAAACTAGGCATTTAAGGTTACACATGGTATTGGTTCTTAAACAAACTGATGTAGAACGCGTGCTATTGTTGAACCACCGATTCTGCAACAATATTGATAGGATATAAGAACCCGTTGATTGTTTTAATATAAAATTAATATACACGATTCGATAAGAATTTGAAAAAGAAAGTTTTAAGACCAGTTCAGCAGTGTTAATTGTAAAATATGATTGTTGTCGTATTATTAGTCTTTTTTTACCTTTTTTGTTTACTTGTGTGTGATTATGATTATAATTAATTATTATATTTAATATTAGGGGAAATAATTTGTGTGTAACCTACGGTTTAGATTTAGAGATACTTCCCCAATCGTGATACTTCCCTTGTTTACAATTGCGCTCTTCAAATGCACACACAGTTAGGTATTTGTCGTTTTTGGATTAACTCATTATCAACACTTAGAGCTAGTGTCTCTTTTATTTGTACACGATGTATGTTTAACATACAAAAGTTTTCATTTCATAATTCACACAAAGAAATATACACCCAAACAAATTACATTAATTCAGCCATCTCCTAAGATTATACTTATAATTCCGGTTACTCGGAATTTAAATATACGACAGGCGGTACTAGTGAAATGACAGTTCATGGGTGCTTTAATGTCAATTGCGCAATACCTGAAAGTTAAGATCATAAGCTTTTCTTACAAGAAATAATACGCGTAACATATATCTGCGTTTAATGATTACGGTACGTTTTTTGTCTCCCACAATCTAGAATCCTATATACGCATGTCGTTATGAATATATTTCAGTTACAAGCACATGGCTGGAAATTGCAGCTATACCGGTAGTTCAAAATTGGTCACCAATTTCAAGTACTATATGAAACGTTTAACATACAATGTGAACATGTTGTTTATAAAACATGCTGAAAAGCACGTAATAATCTGTATATCTATCAATGAATTTCGTGTATTATCCAGTGTTGTGTTTTCGGAATTTATCCGGTGCCAGTATTGTGTGGTTTCGTGTGTTATCCGGTGCCCGTGAAATCAATATGCGACCCTTTAAAAGGCAAATATTCACGTTTTTGAAGTTGCCAGTAATTTTCTACAGTTTCATTATAATTCTGAATGATTATAACAAAAATGTAAAGTAGTAGTATTATAAGTTTTTTTTCTGCTAGTTACAAAAAAGCAAGTATTTTAAACTTGTTCATGACTATGAGGTAGGTATGGTTCATGTGTTTTCGTTCGTTTTGATAAAATGTTTTATCTACATAACGAAGTAAACCATTAGCTGAAACACCATAATGTTCCGTGAGCAATACTATTTGGCATTTTAACGCGGTTTTGTGGCCAATTTCACTTTCAATACTAGGCGCATCCTGCATTTCACCTTGTTTATTTTCCGATATGATCCGTTGCTGTTTCGCGTATTATCCGGAACATTACAAATGTTTCCAGTATTATCCATATAGGTTAGGCACCATGGACAAGTGTGATACAAGTTTGCGACACAAAGTACACATGTTAAGTTTCCAATATGTGAAAAGGTTACAGTTCACTTTGATCAGTAAAGAATATCGCGACATTCACGAAAATGACGCATTTCCCTTCTACATTCTATAGACAACATATCTATAAAGTTTCATGTGGATAGGCAGAAAGTGAGAAAATAGTTCGCAACACAAAGTTCAAATGTGCAGCGTGACAGACAAAACTACCGACCGAAAGACCGACCGACCTACTGACCGACTGGGCAACCCCAACAAACAGAAATTGTACTTACAGTATACGGAGGTACCAACTTAGGTTTTAGGGATACAATATGCTCAAGATGATAAGTACATTCTTATAATTTAACAACTATTATAGTCGACCTATATACGCGGCAAATATACTAATGAATAACAATTTCAAATAAAATTGTTCTTTGCGCGTTGAATAAAGTTCATCCTATAAAATTCTTTGTATATTTTCAATAAATAAGCGAAACAGCAAATTAATGAAGCTTATATTCTAACCGACTTGGTATCCGTAAATTATTGTGTTATCATTTTAAAAGGTAAAGATGTGCTAAGACACTCGCAACGAGTAGCTTGAAATGATTACTTTCATCATTTAGGTAGTAGCATGAATACACTATTTGCAACATACGGACAAGTTTGCGAAATGTTTACAAAGACAAACACTCAAACTTAACGTTTGATCGCTGTCTCAATCGCCTATCTTTTCTGTTTTTCACCGTCGTAAAATTGTACTATGAACAGATAATGTATCGATCGTCTATCGACGGGGTTTAAACAGGATTGCTTTGATTTGATGAATTTTAAAGGCCATAATACGCCGGAGATTTTCTTATGCAAATATTAAAAAACAGCATGTGCAGACGGGTGAGTCCCCACTTCAGATCCCAATGAAATAGACTCGATCTCAAATTTATTAGAATCATTATTTTATATTTGAAGTTTTGTTATGCAGGAAAATAAACACTGCGTTAACATAACCATAGCCCATGCTTCTTTATCAGTGAAGCATGTTGATATCAAATTAAAGCATACAATTAAGAAAAAGCCTTCAAAGGAAGTGACTCAGATATATCAAGCAATATTTATTAAAAAAAACATCTTGAAAGAAGAATTTATGACAAATCCTTAACTATCTTGCATCATCTTATAAATGATTTATCAATATTTGCATAATTAAGTTGTCCAAAACGTTTTTTCCGCTTTTATATTATTTGAAACATGTAACGACGGTTATCTGATAAAATCACCATGAAATGGAATATCTTTTAAAGGTAGAGGTACACTTATAGTAAACACAAATTAGAAAATTATAATTTCAAATAAGAGGGTTAAGATGCCACAAGATCGCTCACTTGTGTTACGAGTTTGAGAGAAGAAATATTTTTCGAAGTTATAAAGTCTAAAAAGTCATTAATTAACCATGTACCATCGAGCTTTGGGCAGACTAAATAAGCCTTAGATGGAGTTTACCACCCGCTTAGGGCTGAATTCCCAAGCAACCCGACTCTGATGCGGCTCGAAGGCGCCCCGACCGAGTCCCGCCATGGGCCTGACATCCGCTCTGGGCAAGGCCACGATCAGGAGGACTCGAAGACCGGTCGGAGACGCCAATCGGCCGCCTATACACCACATTTCCCGTGGCCCGTTTGAGCCGGGGCTTTGGTGCTGGGCTCTTCCTGCTTAACTCGCCGTTACATTACTGAGGGAATCCTCGTTAGTTACTTTCCCTCCGCTTACTGATATGCTTAAGTTCAGTGGGTAATCTCGTCTGATTCGAGGTCGGTTAGGGTTTATAGGAGTTCGTGGCCGGGCAGCGGGCGCGAAGGTCGCTTTTCGGCTGCGCGAGACAAGAGGCCCATCGAGCCCTGTCGTCACGCCGCTTCGCGAGTGCACGCTAGCGCCGAAACCGCCACACATATGGTCTCGAGACGGACGGACCGGCCGCTGGTGGGCCAGTGCGACGCGTCAGAGCCCGGCTTCGTGGTGTCCAAATCTGACAAAAGTAAATGTGGTGATGGAGAACAAAGAAGTCAATGGTGATGTTCTACAGGCAAAGCTTGAAGAATTACAGAAACTGGAACAATTCAGCACGTACGTAGAAGAAAACGACTGTGGTCAAAATACTCTATTAACTTGGTTGTTCATTTCTAAAAAGAATAATCAAACAAAAGCTCGACTTGTTGTAAGAGGTTTTGAAGAAGAAATCTCTATGCAAAGTGACAGTCCGACGGTTGGAAAAGGAACAATGAGAATGTTTATTTCCTTAGCATTGATAAACAGCTGGATTGTCAAGACTACTGACATCAAGTCTGCATTTTACAAGGCCAAAAGATTAAGAGGGACGTAACCATAAAGCCACCAAAGGACTGTGATATTGCTGAAGGAGTTGTCTGGAAGCTCCGCCACAGATTGTACGGACTAAAAGATGGAGCAAGACAGTTTTATCTGAGTGTTAAGGAAAAACTAATGAGATGTTGGTGTCAAATTTCAAAAACGGACCCAGCAATGTTCTTTTTGCATACACAAGGAAAGTGGAGTGGTATTATATGTTGCCATGTTGATGATTTTCTCCATGCAGGAAACGAATGTCTTGAAAGAATTATGGCAAGTTTACGAAACAAATTTGTTGCCGGAAAAGTATCAGAAGGCAATTTTAATTATATTGGCTTCAAAGTTATGCAACAGCCAACAGATATAGTTATAGATCAATCCAAGTATGTTTAAAACATAAATAGTGGCAGTTTAGATACAGAAAGGGTGCAGCAGAAGGAAGATATGATAACAGCAGAAGAGCAATCTCGAAACAGACAAACCATTGGACAAATCAACTGGGTCGTACATGGAACCAGACCAGACTTGGCTTTTGAACTCATAGACATGAGCACTAAACTGAAACAAGCAACTGTAGTTGATTTGACAAGAACAGTTAAGCAGTCAACTGAGTGAAAGATGTGAGATCAATGATATCATTTGCGAGACTCAGCAAAAATATCAGGGACCAGAGGATTGTTGTCTTCAACGATGCTTCTATGTGCAATATTAACAGTGGCACATGAAGTACTGCCGCCTATGTCGTGTGGTTAGCTGACAACCAAGGAAAATGTTGCCTACTTGCACGGCACACAAAAAGAATTAAACGAGCTGTGCGTTCACCAATTGCTGCAGAGGCGCTAAGTCTACAAGAATGCCTTGAATGTGGCTACTATTACGACCAGATGATGGAAAACATTATGAAACTTGAAGGAAACACCATACCAATCATAGCCTACGTTGACAACAAAGTGTCATCGAAGCTGTATATTCCACTAAATTAGTGGATGACAAGCGTTTTCGTGTCGATATCGCAGCTATAAATGAATCCCTGTCCAGGCACGTGGTAAAGGAGATCCGATGGTGTTCAGGAAAATACCACCTTGCTGACTGTATGGCCAAACGAGGCGCTTCAGGATATAATCTACTGGAAGAGTTGCATGGAGGGCGATTCTCAAGAGAATTTATATAGACTGACTGTGTTTATATTATTTATTATGTTTTGTTCAAAACTGTTTATTTAAATAATTCAATCTTACTTTTACAGGCAGAACTGAAAAAGAGAAGAAAATATAATTAATGTTAAGTTCATGTTATATAACTCTTGAATACTCTTCATTAAGAAAGAAGAATTGTGACGTCGTCATGACATCAGGATGTAATAACGTCATTTTCTTACTTTGCAACGCCAATTGTGTTTGAGTGAAAATGTAAGGTTTCATTAGGGTTAATTAAAGTGTAAACTATCATTTGGTGTTGGTGTATATCTGGTGTTAGGTGATACCATTCAAAACCTCTTCAACTGCTAAATCGTACAGTCGCTTAACATGCGATACATTCCATATCGCAGGGTATCAAGGCAGGTGCGCGGTCAGTGTGTCAGGAAATCGTCTTACAAAGTTATGTCATATGCTAAAGCGATACAAGAAACATCGTTCGGCGTATGCTAACATTTCATAAACAATAGTGCACATCATTTAAATATGACATGTGCACTTTACGAGATTCTGAATGTGCTTAGACCATTGTCATGATAGACGTCAGTTTTGGTTTATTTAATAAAAAATATTCTATAAACTTTACGAATGTAGTTATCATAATTAAATTGAATAACGATACTATAAATAATATAAACACCAGTCAAATAGTATGGCAACCAACTCAAACATGTATGCAAAGAACACACGCTTATACCTTTGAAAAATATATATGGGTGAATCATGATTATGCGGATACCAATGCTTTTATTGCATTATTCACAATTATTTTTGTACGTTTTAGCTGTAGATTACTTATCATCAATATATAATATTGATAAATAAATATTAAATTCTGACTCCAACATTAAATTTAAATCGCTACAATTTCTGGCGTTTTAATATTTGTTTTAATTGTTTAGTAAATTTTTTTTTTAAGTATGAAGTTTTTTTTTTCTATGATACCTTAAACTGGAGTACGAGCTTGGTAATACAAACTTTGTATTTACTTATTTAGCCGACAATTTCCTGATAATGCACTTGTATACATTGTCAGCGTAACGTCTGTGTTGATGTCGAGCTTAATGCTAAATGTCTCTATCACACAAACATATGAAGTCAAAATTTTTGCATGATTGCATAGTTGTAGGAAATCAAGTGAAACATCATATCAATGAAATCGTTTTGTTTGTTTTTAATCAAAACGAATATTGTCATTTAAGTATATGTTGGACGGTTTCCTTAGCTTCAAATAACAGAAAGGTGTGGGTGTCTATATGTAACGATGATTTTTTTTCATTCGCTCGTTCTTTTTATAGGTCGGTTGGTGGATGTTTCCCAACTTACTCTTGAACTGAATCTCGCGTTGCGATTAAGGATTTCAAAATGAATTGCTGCAAATATAATCCAATTTTAGAATATGTGCCGCTTAAACTACCAGAGTCTGTCAATGTTAAGTCATTACATTAAAGGTGACACAAATGGCCTGTCACTGTTCATTGCGTATTTTATGCAATATCACGAACTTATAATACTTTGCTCTTTTAAATGCTTGAATGGTGTTAACCATTAGAAGAAAGAAAATATTTCACCAGACTTAAACGTGTGATGCGAACATTCCCCATACGTTTCGGATAAGTCGTTAATAGGAAAACAACTATTAAGCACATATTGATGTAAAAACGTCATTACCAAACATCAAAATCATGGAAATTTAATGTGATGACTATCATCAAAAACAAATTAAATATTCTACATCCTAATTTATTGAAGATAAATAAATTCGTTTACTCTCAATAAACTCAATGTTCCGTTACCAGGCACGTAAAGTCCAAAGCTCATTAAAAAAATCCGAACATCCATTCAAAGATTTGTCGCTGTTAGCCAGATGTTATAGAAGCGTCAGACCGGGGGTAATTTGAAATATAATATTGATTCAATAACAATGGATTATTCGATTAGAGTTTATAAAAGAACTTAGTTTTCTCGAGTAAAACATGATTACATGTATAATTCCCGAGCAAAGCACATGTTTCACTATAATTTTGTGATATGTACTGTAGTGTTTCTTCTCCAGAATACACTATTTATCACCACTAAAGGAACACCATTTAAGGAACAAACACCATTGAAAGTTATACTGGTTTTATTAACATCCGTTCTCGTCAAGCATACAAATCAGTCTGTCGGTGCACATGCTATCAAAGAGGCATTCATGCCGGCGGCGTGCTCTGCAAGAAGGCGTTGCCAGTGCAGCTACACCACATGTGCTTAAATTAGTACCACTCCTATCCGAGAAAGTAATGTACTTTATACTCATAATACTTACATTAATAACTATAATGCTACAAGCAATATACTAAAGAACGTTCAACTGGTTAATATCTGGTGTTGTTGTTGTTGTTAATGTTGTAAAATGCCTTTAAGGCCACTTTTAAATATAAATAAAAACAAACGGCAATTGTACAACATAGGCCAATAACTGGTGCATATTTTATTATGTACATTTTCACAATTGTTTAGATAAATCGGGTTAAATTAAAAATAATAATATCTGCAGCCGCCAATCTAGAACAAAATTCACAGTTATAAAATTTTCTTCATGTTGTGTTATAATCTGAATGTAATGGCGTTCATACAATGAAATAAGTGTTGTGTTTTGCCTCTATGAATAATACACGGATATCAATTACGAAGCTGGCGAAGGGGCTCAAATCGATCATAACGTTGATTTAACAAAAAGCAGATTATTGCCTGTCAGCAGTAATACGCGTGTATTACTTTAACAAGTACACACTATATTGTGGTAAATGTATGTATTCTTATAAATTCAAAACATAGTTAGGCTAACGTTTGGTGTTTATTTATTAAATTTCTTTGTAAAACTAGTATTGCACATTATACAATACTCGGATTTTGTCAATTAATTAGTTAATATTTCTAAACAAGCGCATGGTAAAGATTTCATAATACGTGTATTATAACCCATGAAATTTTTCACGCATAAATAATCGAACAAAAATCATAGACTTCATATCTATCTATCTATCTATCTGTCTGTCTGTCTGTCTGTCTGTCTGTCTGTCTGTCTGTCTGTCTGTCTGTCTGTCTGTCTG
The DNA here is from genome assembly GCF_020536995.1 of Dreissena polymorpha. Lineage (NCBI taxonomy): Eukaryota > Metazoa > Mollusca > Bivalvia > Myida > Dreissenidae > Dreissena > Dreissena polymorpha. Next base: position 69,726,754 of record NC_068363.1, on the reverse strand, counting down.
TCTGTCTGTCTGTCTGTCTGTCTGTCTGTCTGTCTGTCCGTCTGTCCGTCTGTCCGTCTGTCCGTCTTTCCGTCCGTCCGTCCGTCCGTCTGTCCGTCTGTCTGTCAGTTTGTCAGTCTGTGTGTCTGTCTGTCTGTCTGTCTGTCTGTCTGTCTGTCTGTCTGTCTGTCTGTCTGTCTGTCTGTCTGTCTGTCTGTCTGTCTGTCTGTCTGTCTGTCTATATATATATATATAAAGCTCAACTTTCGGAGTAATTTTCTTTCTTTTATTTAGCAAAATATATTGTATACACCTTTTTATAAAATAAAAAAAATTCTGATCCTGGTAAGCTAATTATTGCGACTTGCTTTGAAGATTTAATTTTTTGAAAACTCATAATAGATCTATATTTCCTCAAGATATAAAGATAAATTTCCAAAATGACACTGCATAAAATTTAAGGGTTAACTTAATGTTTGCAAGTTAAAATATGTTAATTCTCTCATAACCCTGGGCTATAAACTAATTGGACATTTATTTAAAAAATAAAATAATTTACATTTCATTACTCTTCGAAATGCAGTTGAAAAAAATATGCTTGTCAAATATATACCTCTCCTACATGCCGATTAAATTAAACTGATACTACAACTAAAGAAGGATTGAAGGTGATTATAAAGTATACTTTTTTATTCCAAAATTAACATGCTTGTTAAAAATCTAGTTTTCACTTGTATGAATAAATGATAATATAACTATATTTATTCTACAAATTACTAATTTATGTATGAGTTATTGATTATATAACTATATTTATTCTACAAAACACTATCTTATGTGCTAACATTATGGCATTTAGACAAACAAACTAATATGTGCATTTAATAATCCAAATTAAATTGTGTCAAGTATAAGGTTTGATGTGAACATGAAAAAGAAATACAAATTGTTAGTTCTGCATTTTGAGTTATTGATTAAAAAAACTATTAATAATACTGTTTATTACAGCAACTGGCATATCTTACTTATACCTTAACTATGTTTATGTTATATGTTTATGAAACATAAGCAAAACTGTTTTAGTAATCTCCTGATAAAGCATCTGTAATTCAATTCAATACAACCTGAAAGAGGCCCAGGATACTTTAAAATTAACAACAGCATCTTATTAGATACACAATATCAAACACAAATAAAACAGGAAATATTAAATACAGTTCAAAATAATAAAGATGCAAACCCAAACACCTTATGGGAAGTAATTAAAGGAAATATACGTAACACAACAATTAGATACACATCATTTAAACAAAAAGAAACACACAAACTTGAAACTGAAACAAAAAAACAAACATTGAAACACTTGAAAAACAATTGCATCAAACAAACACAAATGATACCACCGACATTGAAAATGAAATAACATTAAAAAAACAAATATTAGATGGAATCTATCATACACATCTCAATGGAATAATACTAAGAGCGCGTGCACAGCATGTTAAACACAATGAAAAAAATAAAAAATACTTCGCAAACATTGAAAAACGTAGAGGTGAACTAAAAACTGTACACAAATTAGTAGTCAATGGCAAAGATATAACATACAGAACTCAAATACTAGAAGAACAACGTTTATGTTTCGAAACCCTCTATAAACGAAAAAATGTTGAAAATAACACCCTTTTTAAAAATACACATCACACTTTAAATCAAGAAGAAAAACTATTGTGTGACGGATTACTAAATGAATATGAATGTGGATTAGCACTATAAGAAATGCAAAATAACAAAAGACCAGGATCTGATGGCATCACCATTGAGTTTTATAAAATATTTTGGAATGATATCAAAACACATTTAATTAATTCACTAAACTATTCATATAATAATGAAAACCTAACTACGCTTCAAAAACAAGGTATAATATCACTCATTCCAAAACCTGGAAAAAACTTAGAATCCTTATCGAACTGGCGCCCAATTAGTTTACTTAACAATGATTATAAAATTGCAACTAAAAGTATAGCAAACAGAATAAAAAAATTTTTACCATCAATCATTTCAAAATCTCAATCTGGTTTCATAAAAGGACGTTACATTGGTGAAAACGTTCGTCTTATCCAAGAATGCATAAACTATTTCAACAATTCAAATAATCCTGGTCTAATATTCTTTGCAGACTTTGAAAAGGCATTCGATTCGCTTGATCATTCATTTATGTTCTCTTGCTTAGCAAATATGAACTTTAGTGAAAGTCTCATTCAATGGGTCAAACTATTCTATACCGATATTAACAGTATAATCATAAACAATGGCTTCTTTTCAAACAGTTTTAACATCGAACGAGGGGTTCGACAAGGATGTCCACTCTCATCATTGCTATTTATTATTTGCATCGAGTATCTATCACATCACATCCAATAAAATAAACACATAAAAGGCATATCACTAGAACCTGACGAAGAAATCAAACAATATAAAGAAGTGAAACTCCAGCTGCTGGAGCAGTATTGAATTTTCATTAAAAACAATTAGTTGGTCCTTTATTTAAGGCAAGTGACCGATTGCCCAAACAGTACAAAACAGCACAATAACCCTATTTGCTGACGATGCAACTTATTTTTTAAACGACAATTACGATTCTTTCCATAACCTAATAGAGTCGCTAACCCTTTACGGAATGACATCGGGTCTTAAACTAAACAAAAGTAAATGTACTGTGCTACGAGTAGGTAAATTAAAACAAAGTAATGTCCAATATAAAAAAGAAATGAAATTTAATTGGACATCCGATGAAGCCACAACGTTAGGAATTACTTTCACAAATAATGAAAAGGATACAGTTCTTAAAAACATACTACCTAAATTACAGAATTTTAAAAACTGCTTAAAATCATGGCATCACCGTAAACTTACACTAATCGGAAAAAACACAGTATTAAAAACGTTTGCACTTCCCAAATTAATTTATGTATTAACAGTTCTCCCAAATCCACCAAATGATGTTATTAACGATATAAAATCAGCAATATTTAATTTCATATGGGACGGTAAGCCTGATAAAATAAAACGAACTCAGTTAATTCAATCTGTAGAAAATGGAGGTATCCAATTAACGTACATTGACTCATTCTTGAATGCAATTAAATGCAGCTGGGTTAAAAGATACCTAGATAATACCAATACGAGTAAATGGAAATTATTCTACCAGAAAATCCTAAAAAAATATGGTGACTCCTTACTCTTTGAATGTAACATCAGCAATACTATCTTACATGAAATTGCAATCGAAAACATATTTCTGTCTGATGTTCTATCAGCATGGAGTGATGTTACTCATAACCTAGAAACCCAAACCAGCAGTAAAACTATTTTATGGAACAATAAAGACATAACTTCAAACAATAAGACGTTTTTCTATAAAGATTGGTTTGAACGAAGCATTAAATATGTCGACCAATTATATGACTACAGAATTAAGGATTTCTACTCTTTTGATGATATATGCTACATATACGGAATATCTTCAAATACTTTTTTGAAGTACTACAGACTAATCAAAAGCATACTCATACATATTAAATCTGAAATCAATACAAATAATACACCATGTACTCAAACAACATTCGTAGAAAACATACTTGGAAGAAAAAACAAAACGAATAAAATATTTAACACACTACAATTTAAAAACCCTACAGAAAACTCCAAAACCCAAAATAAATGGCAAGTCCTTTTCGGAGAACATGAACTTAATTGGAAACACATATTTACCATTCCATATAAAGCAACTATTGAAAGCACACTGAGATATTTTCAATATAAATACATCCATAGAATTATAGCTACAAATAAATATCTCTTTAAATGCAAATTATCTAACTCAAATCTGTGTGACTTCTGCGGTGAAAACATCGAAACTATAGAACATCTTTTTTGGGAGTGCAAACACATCCGGCCTATTTGGAATCAATTAGTATATTTTCTTGAACAACAGCAACAAAACGTTAAACTATCTTTCTTAAATGTAAGTTTCGGAATTTACTCATTGAAATCAATAGACTGTAATAATATTGTGAATGTTATTCGTATATTGATGAAATATTTTATCTTTAACATGAAGTACAAAAAACAAGTACCAAATTTTAATTGTTTTGTCCATAGTCTTAAACTAAAAATCCAGATTGAGAAAGAAATAGCCCTCAGTAATGACACATTACAAATCTTTGAACAAAAATGGAATCGGATTAAATTCTCATAATGTTTGTCAACTTATATACATTTCACTCTAATGTTAGTTTATCTTGCTAAAATATTTTTGTATTTTTTTTTCAATCTTATAAGATCATTGTGAATATACAACAAAACACACAAGTCCAGTATGCTTTCTTCCCACATTATACAACTCATCATTTTTCATAACTATTCTTCTGTTGTTTTTTCTTTTCTCTTTAAAAAAAACACCTATCACAAACAACCAAAGAAAAAACATATTAATTAGTTTTTTTTGTTGTTTTTTTTAATCTTAAGGAAACCAAAAAAAGTATATATATTAGCATATCTTGTATTAAATGTCTGAACTTTATTGCTTTGTACAATCACTTTGTTGTATGATCATACACATGTATACATTGTATGTATTATATTGAATAAAAAAAGAAAAAAAAAGAAATGCAGTTGAAACCACAAGTCGCTTGATACGCCATAATCCTTGACAGGAGCTCTACACGCTTTGCTGCATAGTAATTGAAAATAAACTGTAGATCATATCTCTTTAAAGCGCGGCTTCATTGCTAACGTACATATTTAACCTTATTTTATTTTAAAGGAAAGTTTGCTTTCATTACAACGTTGGTTTGAAACTTCTTGATGTCGCGGAAGTTGCTAGAATTAAAAAGATAAATATTGAAGGAAAACAATAGTATCTTGTGCCACAACACACTGACAGAATGGTAGATATAGTTTTAAAAATACTATAACTCTGCATTAAGTGACAGTAGAAGCTGCACATGTGCAGACTTCACCTGTAGTATTTAAATATCTAACACTAATTTGACGACACACACTGGGTCAGATTATAGTTTGTTCGCTTGCGAATAACGAATGTTCATACTTCAAACAAGAAGTTCCGTATTAAGTGAGTAGATATTGCTAAAGTTGTTGAGTATGATGTTGAATTCAATGTCAAGAAGATGTTATTTTTAACGAGCTTTATGAGCGAAGCTTACAAACACTAAAAAAAAAACAGAAACAAATTGTGCGTTATGTTGTCACGTGATCAATCTGTAAAAGAATTACACAATCTTAAACGTAGAAGAAAGAAGTACTGTTTTAAGATGATAAATAATCTAGCAAACACATGTATCGTTTTATTCAGAATGTGATTAGAATAAAATATGCATACAACAAAGTAAAATTAAAAAGGTTGTGTTTTAATATGCTTTCCATCAGCTTTTTAGGCACAATCGCGGAAGAAGGTAGAATACTGTGTTCTATAAGTTTATTAAAGGATACTTTAAATTTAGATTCGGATGTTATGAATGGGTCCGGTAAAGTCAAACTACTCGCAACGATTACCTGTCCTAGCTCTTTAGTGTTAACAGAGCGCTACGCTGCTTACGCATATCAATGCGCTGAAGGCACTGCGGTCGTTCGCTCTTTGAACGTATTTAATTTTACTTACAGGCACAGGACATTACGTTCGACTTTATAAAGTAGGCCAATCGAACGGCCACAAAAAATACAAACACCAGTATAATTTACTTTTAATTGTCTACAGTGGTGAGATTTTGATAAAAACAACATCAAGGCAGAAAATGCCATTGATTTACAATATTTCATAATTTTATACAAGACTCAAACAAACTCCACTTATGATTACAAAGATGAAAAAATTTACTTTTTACTGATTTACTTTTTTCATCATAAAGTACTACATTTACTAAATTGCACGTCTGTATTTAGCAACAGCACCTGGTCTGTTTTCAACACGCACGCATTTCATGCGTGGAACTTGATAGACAACAGCAACAATTTTGCACTGTTATAAAACACGTTTTTTAGATGCGTACGAAGGATTTTTAATCAGCAAATATTAACACATGGCTATAGAAAAGCGAAATATACATGTACTGAATTTAAATTGCTACCGCGTAGATTCTTTAAAGGTTGTTGTTTTCACAACTTACTCGCCATAAGGATTCAATTTCTCACCATTTGCTTTAGTTATAACTTTACAGAAGTAACTATTGTTTACAGTTTAAAGGTGTGAGGATGATGCCCACCATTGCGTTTAACATACTGATTTAATTACCGTTTTATATTACGTAAATGGTAAAACTGTAATGATTTGTTAAACAATCTGCGGTAAACACTTAATAAATCGACCCACGTCAATCACAAATAATAGTCTCCAGTTAACTCCTCATACACATAAGCATTCTCGGAACCGATTGGACGGCGAAAATTACAGTTTGACGGTTAGAAAGTAACATGAGAATTTCTCGTCACGCATCTTTGTCAACACACATGACTGTAATGTCGCTTGTCTAAGACCCGAACCATAGAACGATTTCCCCAGCACGTTGAGCGTACTGGGTACCGACACTTCCATTATCTTGATAGGGCCACCCATCGCAATCCTGGTTTGCATCTCTGCCCAAGGTCTGCTTCACCAATGGCCTCTACGCTGCCACATCCGCTGCTCACGTCCCTCTTCTGGCGATGTAGTGAAACCACTATCCACCTACGGACAATTACCATTCCGCTTGGCGATCCTTTCAAATTGAGTCAGCGAAGTCAGAGGCTCGCTTACTAACAAAATTTCTGAACTCGTTTAATAAAAATATTGTGAAACGACAACTCGTTATATGTATGTTTAATGTAAATGTGGCCATTTGCGTGATTGGTTACTTTAAAAAGTACGAGTTCAAATTCCAAAAGGATCGGGAATCTAATAAAACAAAATTACTGTGTACGGAGGATGATCTTTGACACTGTTACTTACCAACTTTTATATTCACGAAAGTAAAGGAAATGACTAACAGAAGGTGAAGTTCACTGATAAACGGTGATGAGGTATTTTTTTACTAGATTGATACTCTGCAGCGAGTCAGTGAATCGGCGACATAGAATACCGATGCCTATATATTAAGCATAAATTGAAGGCATAGATATTGAAAAAATAAAAAGAACATATCATTCTTCAGTCAGTTCATCAGTATGCCAGTACAAACTCCGTAGTATGCCAGTGCGTCTGCAGAAAAGTAATACATTAACTAATTTAATGATATATGTACTACAGTCATTCAACTTACATACAATATTCAATACAATTTTATCGTAATTTGTGTTGCTGTAATAATGTTACAGTTTTATTATATCTTACAACCTTTGGCCAATCTTGATAACAGCATTTCATTTAGCACAGGGAAATCAACAACTGGCTACTCGAGCCAAACATTATAAATATTGATTGGGTCAATATTGAACACAACTGACCTTTTTGGACAATACCGACCGCAACTGACATTTATGAAAAATACTGACCACAACTGACCATTTTGGACAATAATAAGTAAAAACTGACCATTCTGGTGGAAGTAGGCCCAAAGAACCTTGTCGGGTATTCCAGATATAACCTTAAAGTTTTAGTCATATCACTTGAACTTTTCATTTTTTTTACATGACATACAAAGTTGTGCGACATATATCGTCAGTAGGATTTGCGACATTTATCGTCAACGTTGCGACAAATCTCTTAGCGTGCGACAGATAACGACGATGCGACATTAAACGGCGCTACAAGCATATACATTTTAATGTCAACACAAATTTATTAACAACTCGAAAAAGTATTAGCACTCCAAATAGATTTATTAATGCCAACTCGTAGTGTCCTTCGCATATGGATCGAGATGCATCCCCGTCCTCCAATAATTTATCATAAAAATGTAACATGTTTATTGCTGTATGGTTATCCAATTTCCAATTGTTCACACAATTGCACGTAACGGATAAAGAATTACAGTAAGTAGAGTGTTTGTCAAGAGGTTACTTTCAGCGAGCAAATGCGCTCTTTTACGAAAAGTCTTATATAGAATATACCACCCCAAAACCATCTGAACGAATTTGCAATAATTGTGTAATCCACAAAAAAAAACGATATACACATGACACGTCATAAATAATGCGCAAGTTGCATTCAACATTCCAGAGAGAATATCATTAATGAGCCAACGCCAGACAGAGCAAATCGCCTATGTTCCCGTTTGATAAAATATTGAGATAGTAGTCCGTCAGTTCCAAGAACCATTGAATATCTGCAGTAGTAGAAGAACTTTAATGGAAATTTAGAACCTGTAAGTTTTACCTAAGCGTATATGGGTTACATAAGGGTATCACGTTTACAGATTTTGCTAAACGTTTAAACGAAATGAATTAAACGAAACGTTACCGTTTAAACGGTTTCCCTTTGTTCGTTTTAAAAACATTAGTGCCATCGCATTTCCAAACTGAAAGTAGTACGGGTACACATGCTTATTATATCCGGAAGTTATATTCAGTGCTTATCGCATTAGCGCAATGAAGGCAAATTAAAACCAACTGTACTCGTCGTTGTCGAACCATTGGGTAACACTTTGTGTACTTACATGCCGTAATATTTTGTAACAAAGACGAATTAATATCGAACCCACATATCTTCAATAAGAGTAAACCTGTTGTAAAATGTTCAATGTTTTATTAAACAAGATGTACATTTAAACGGCTGCATCAGAATTCAGTAATGAACTCGCTGGCGTCGTCCCGTAAAATTTTACTCACTACTTGTCGCTGGATTTGTGGAGGAACACCAGTTTGTCCACTGTTGTAGAGTCTAGGGACGCCCTAAGCTAAGTAACGGTAGCTCCAGCAACGGAAAACACTCGCTCCGATAGTACGGAAGTTTCTGGGACACCGGTCAATTTTCTCGCAAGAACTGCAAGTCGTGGATAGGTGTCCATGTTCAATTGCCACAACAGAAATGGACTTTGACTTAATGAGACAGCTTTATCACACAGATAACGCTCAGGTTCTTCGGCACCATTTGACGGTGTAGCACTGGTTGTTGCCTGGAAATATCCACCTAACAAAAATGCCATGTCATCCTGGTTAAGTTTTGATCGCTTTCTTGGCCCTGGTTGAGAGATTATATTTGGGCTATCGGCTGTTGGTTGATACATCGGTAACTGTAAAGCGTCCACACGCTCAAGCACGCTCTCATGAAACAGTTTCCGCTGGGGCTCCGTCAGAAACGGCTATGATCTGTACCTGGGATCAAGAAAAGTGCAAATGACCGGCAAGCTTGATGTGATTTCGTCACTGTCAATGTGATACCTTTTCACCAAATCAGAATGAACGTCTTTCCTGTCCCACTCGGTTACTCCTTTCTCCTTAGATTCCACAAGATCAGGTTTTATCTATTTAACTGTTCAGAGGTCATTATCAAGGTGGTGTGAAACGCTGGTCACTGTTGGAAGTCATAACATTAGGGTATTTATTGGCAATATCTAATTCCAAGATATTGCTGTACAATGCTGATAATTCAGAGGGTTAAACATCGCTCACACACTAAATGAATAATTTGATTGTAGAAAAATACAGGGGAAATATTTTAAAAGGTATCAACGAGATAATATTAATTAACTAAAGCACATTTTAATAAAGAGCATCGTGCTTGTATTTGAATGATGGATTAAAATAAAATGAACAGAACAGAACATGTACATAGTTTATTATTGAATTGAACAACATATTAATTAATGTTAATTAAACTATGTAATGGAAAGTATATAAATGCGAAGAGTATGTAATGATCTCAGAGCATAATTATAATTATGTTATATAAAATTATAATGAAGATATTTTCCATTACACATATCACATTATTCAGAAGTAAACAATTGAATATTCCTTACTTTTTCAATGTACATCTATTAATGTCCATATAAACAAGTTGAAATAGCATAAATAGTATGCCACATAAACTTTATAGAATTCTTGTCAATTTATAATAATAGAATGATAAGCTTCTATATACATGTATATTTAGTACTGCCATGATTGTAACCCAAACTTTTCTAGCAAGGAACTTTCATTGAAAAAACATTAATGTTTACACCAAATAGCGCCGTCTGCACCTGTGGATTGGGACATAAGCGACGGTGTTCGCTATTAAAGTTAAGACTTTTTTAAAAATCGTGGATTAGGAAAATGTGCTATATTTGGAGGAAATACCGGTTTCAGAGACGTTTAATAAATTAGCCGCGCTCTGTGAAACGGGGCTTAACGCCTGTGCGTAAAGTTTCGTCCCAAATTAACAAAGACAGTGCGCACAGTCTAATCAGGGACGACACTTTTCGCTTTTATTGTATTTTTCGTTTTAATGAAGTCTTTACGTAGCGAAAAACCAGTTTATGCGGAAAGTATTGTTCCTGATAAGCCTGTGCAGACTGCACAGTCTAATCTTGGACGACACTTTACGCACATGCATGAATACCCGTTTTCACACAGAGTGGCTCAAATACTGATCGTGTCCGTTATTTTTAATTTTGGCAATGATACTATAGCTTTATGACGGGCTTTTGGCTGTTTGAGTCGCGTTGCTTTTGTATCTGTTGCAAATTATATTATTTTGTTTCTGCTTTTGGAGGCATTTTTTTAGTCTTTGGATCATGTTTTGCGAAAAACACTGTAAATGAGAAGTTTTAAAGGGGAAGGTTGGGGAGTTGTACTTTCACTTGTTATTAGATTGTTATCGTAGCTATGCACGGGTTGGTGTAAGACGGCAAACGGCCAAATGGTCGCAATGATTTAAATGTAATAAATTCTGGATACGATACATCATACTTAATGTATAACCGCGAGATCGTCGCTGTATCATATGACCAGGTGCAGTATATATAATTGGTCTACAACCAGGCACTCGGTCAATCATCAGGGGTCAGCCAGTCACATATTGGAGTGTATTAAAAAAAATTGCATCACTCAGAGAGATTCACGATTCGCAATTTCGACATTCGGATCGATATTTGAAAAAAAAGATAACACGTTTGTTGAATACGTTTCTAAACGTCCATATAACTTATAAGTGTTTTAAATGTGTCCGTATATAAAATAGCAGGTTAATTTGTAAGAAAATGCAATTTTAAAATCATTTCCCAGCAGTATTAACCATGTGGAGATGGTGTGCTATACATTTTTCAATTTTTCAATTTGAAGTCCGCACGGGCTAATCAGGGACGACACTTTCCGCTTTTATGACATTTTTCGTATAAATCAAGTCTCTTCTTAGCAAAAATCCAATTGAGGCGGAAAGTGTCGTCCATGATTAGCATGTGCGGACTGCACAGGTTAATCTGGGACGACACTTTACGCACATGCATTTTGTCCAGTTTCTAAGAACGCGACTCAAATTATTAGAGGTAGTATTGACAATGGGCTGGACATGTTGCCTAGGTTTTGAAAATGCCTCGGTGAAAGTGTGTGCATGCACGTTTAAGTATTTCGTATGTCCTTTTTGGATAGGTGTTCAATAAATTTACTTTTCATAATCATGCCTTAATAGACAGTCAATGGAGCATTTCAATCAGCAGACCAGTTTCAAGTGATATTTACAGATATCTTCATGTCTTTTAAATTTCCGCCAAGTTATTTCATCCCTTCAATCTTTTAAAATGGCAGGACAACAATATACCTATGTACAGGAATATGACATAGGAAGTACGGACTTCGCGCGTCGCATTGTCTCATAATTATGAATATTCCTTTCTTCAAATTAATCTCGAACCTTTTCCTATAATGAGTTCCGTTCTGAGAAAACTGGTCATAATGCATGTGCGTAAAAAAGTGTCATCCCAGATAAGCCTATGATATCCGCACAGGCTAATCCGGGACGACACTTTCCGCCTAAACTGGATTTTCGCCAAGAAGAGACACCATTTAAACGAAAAATTCCATAAAAGCGGAAATTGTCGTCCCTGATTAGCCTGTGCGGACTGAACAGGCTAACATGGGATGACAATTTACGCACAAGCAATATGCCCAGTTTTATCAGAACGCGACTCTAATGACACGGCCATTGAGCAATCATAAGCAAGAGATTACAAATTCGATCTTTTCCCTCTAAGTGTGACCTTGGCCTTAGAGTGTGAATGACACATCCGCTTGTGATGCTGAATAATTCCGCTAAGTAATTTACAAAATCTGAATTAAATTTTTTTCACAGTGATTACGAAATGGGATGGACGAAGGGATGAATGGAAGAAAATGCGCACCCCCAGAGTTTCCAACTGGTTTCATCTTCAACCGACCATAATGTAAAAGCTAAATGTCGACAAACTCGAACAACGTTTATTGTTACTTAAGTAAACACTCCTTTGGACTGAAAACACACGTCCTTGTCTTAATGTATACGTCTTGCTTCGTCAATCTTTCGTAATCAAAACGCGAACATGAATTTATCAATATTTTAAACACTTAAGGTTTATTAAATTCGCAGCGGGACCTGAACATCAGTTCTGATTGCCATAGATCAATCCAGATTCTCTTTTTCGGTTTATTCATTTCATTTCAACTCGTTTTTGTCTACCCTAAAGCTCCGCGTGAATTTGCTTTTTATCTCGGATTTTTATTAATTCGGAGTTTAAGCCATGCATGAAGTTTTTTTAATGAAATGTTAACAAGTAATTTATGAATGTTTAATAATCCCCACGTTTTTAAACGCGTGGGGATATTGTATTGATCTCCGCTTTATTTTTGATTGGACCATATTTTCTTCTACACTATTAACACTAGAACCTTGAAACTTGGTAATTATGAGCATATGTGCGACGATGACGGTGACGAAATTTTGATCTGACCCTGGGTTTAAAGTTATGGGTAAATAAATGGGTAAAATGGGTAAAAAAAAACTCGGTTTACTTACAACATACGACGCACATGATAACAACTTTTCACCCAGGGGTCAGATCAAAATTCCAAATAGTGCACCGTCGCACATATGCTCATAGCTACCATGTGTGTAAGTTTCAAGGTTCTAGTGCTAATAGTGTAGGAGGAGATTGAGGAGAATGGGGGTTGGGGTGGGGCCCAAAATTTTGTTTTAACATAACTTCTTCATTTATTCACCAATTGGCGTGACGTCACTTTTATACTGAACATCTCTTCTTTCAACACGGGCGGTGTGGGGATACGCGTCGGCATCTGCCGCGCCATTTCTAGTTAATATTAAGTTGATTTCAAAAGCTTCAGTGTATTCCTATCCTCGACCCAAGAGAATGTGGTTAAATATCAAAACGCTCTTTAATTTCATCTGAGCCGCGCTCTGGGAAAACGGGGTTTAATGCATTTGGTTAAAGTGTCGACCCAGATTAGCCTTGCACTCCGCAAAGGCTAATCAGGGACGACACTTTCCGCTGCTGTAGTATGTTCCGTTCAAAGGAGGTCCCTTCTCAGCAAAAAAAAGATTCTGAAAGAGTAAAGAAAACTATCTTTTAAAATCATATAAGTTCTATTAGTTTTAATTTCAATCATTTCATAATAAATGTTCGGTGCATGTTACATGTCAAATTTAAAATCTAATAAAGGTGAACATAAAATTATTTTACTAACAAATTTCAAGCTTACCGGTTTTATACATATCCATTTATTTATTTTTTTATTATTTTTTTTTGCAATTAATATTTAACACAACTGCTAATTACACTGGTTGATAACCCTCTAAAACATGTGCAGCAGATTTAGATCTGGCCAGAGATAACACCTGGGTGTATTTATTTTCGCCAAGCAGGCTGTGGTCAGCCTGACAGGGGAGTATGCTTTATGACCACAGAACAGTTAACACTGATTAGTTCTGCCGATAAGCGATGGCTAAAATCTAGCCGTTCTGGGAGTAACTTGGTAGGACTGTTTCTTGAATTTTGCAACAGCGGGAGTGTCTTGGGCATTCTCAGCGAGGTGGTGGTTTATTATACTGAAAAGTATCGGGTAAATACCACCGACGGTAGGGTAAAGCTCTGAACACATTGTTCTCGTTGCAAAATATAGCGGTTTTAAAACCGGGACCAGACCCTCGATTATTTTCAACTGGTGATCAGTTAGGTTAAGAGAGCGCGCATCAGCCATCTTTGCTACGGCTGGGTCATGCAAGACGGCATACACCGGTAAACGCTGTTCGAGAAGCCTTTCGAGCATGTCGTATGATGAACTCCAACTTGTTTCACAGTCAATGATTAAGCTGTTTTCCTTGGAGCCCATTTGCTTTTGTTTTTCTTCGAGTGCATTTGAGACGATTACGGATTTTCTGAAGTGTTTTACTAATCTTTTGCATGAAACCAGTAGCTTTTTGATAGTCTCCGACTTCTCAAACCCACCGCGAATGGACAATTGTAGCGAATCCCTGACAATCGCTCTCACGGACAATCGCTCCTTCGCTAATTTTGACAAGGCGGACAGTCGCTCCTACATTATTTTGACAACCCGGACAGTCGCTCTTACATTATTTTGACAACCCGGACTGTCGATCCTACATTATTTTGACATTCGTTCCTACGTTATATGGACACCCCGGACAACCGTTAATACATTACATCTATTGGAATAAGTTCCAATTTTGCGAATGGAATAAAACATAAAAAACGCATGAGAAGTTGAAATGTTGTTCTTTATTTAACTTGTATTTATTCTATTTTGCACACGAATGTACAGAAAGGAAATTAGCTCATATTTACATTTATAAATTAAAATGTTAATTTAATTGTCGGCTAATTAAAGGTGTTAGGCTTTGATCGGCATATACAATGTTTTAAGGTTTCGCATCTAATTGTAGGATATATAACTTATTACCAATCGCCATGGTGTTACAACTATGTAGGAGCGACTGTCCGGGTTGTCAAAATAATGTAGGAGCGACTGTCCGGGTTGTCAAAACAACGTTGGAGCGACTGTCCGCCTTGTGAAAATTTGCGTAGGAGCGATTGTCCGTATGAGCGATTGTCCGGATACCAATTGTAGCGTGTGTCCAAAACAGCGAACGTGTGTCCACTGAAGTTGTTGTACGCACGCCACCATATTCGACGCATTGTCAGTTACAATAGCGGAAACATGCTCATCTTTAATGCCGAATTCCTGGGTTATCAATTTGATTTCCGCTGCTGTATTTTCTGCAATCTGCAAACATTAAACGGAAAACATAAACTATCTTATTAAGTTCTTACATGATTAAATTAGCATTTTTTTACAAGGTACTTTATCATTTTTGGCATTGTACTAAAGTCAACATTCAAATTTCCCTAACGTGATGAGGTATTTTTTCCTACATCCAAATTGACAAACTCGTACATGACGTATATTTGTTTACTTAATCATTGCATCACTACAGTAAACTTAAAATATGTCCTATTTCATTATAATTTATAAACATGTATACGAATTAAATGTCAAATTTCAAATAATTAAATGATTAATGTACCATTGTACTGTGGTTTCCATAAACTGATTTGGTATAAAATTATGTAATTAAAAATATATCAATGCATTTATAGTTTGTGCTTACCTTCATCAATGAAGTGACAAGTTACTGTAATATAGCCCTCCGTTGCAAGGCTAGTCCAATGGTCCGATGTCAGTGCCACGCCAGTCTGCATGGATAATACGTTTAGCAGTTCGCTTTTTTCCGACTCGTTCATTTTTGTAAAGTAAGTTGACACTGTGCTAGGGCCCGGCTCGTCATACGACGGATAAGACTCTCGACAAAAGTCAATGAAACCTTCTCCATTTACAATGGAAATAGGTCGGAGATTTTGCGCACACATGAGGGCTAATTTCTCTGTGCAAACTATCCATTTTTGCCGAGACATCGTGGGTTTGGCATAATCAGTTAGCTTCCGCTGCTGTTTCTCACTATCGTCTGCGGACGTTTTAGTTGCATCCAGTCGCACAGACTTGTGAACCAGTTTAATGTGGTTCGCCATGGTCCCCGTACTTCCACCTTTGAACGCCAACTCAGCTGCACACAAGTTACATTTAACCTTTTCTTTTCCGCATACTTCAATTTTAGTAAAAAAAAGTTCCAATACGGAGTTTTTTTGCCTCGTTCGCCATATCTCTAAACATGAATGCCGATGAAGAAACGGCGGGGAAATTTCCTCGAGCACTTCGTGCCGACGCGCGTCGAATGTTCAAGACGATTCGGGGCATGCTCATGCAACAAATGGCGGGGAAAATGTATCGAGCACTTCGTGCCGACGCGCGTTTAATATTCAAGACGTCTAGTCCGTACATGGTGTATTGTTATGTTTACGGTATTGTGAATAAGGGCCATTGGCGCACATGATACAAATATGAGTCTTTTTCGGCAGCTGTTAATAAGCTTTGCAACGTCGTAACGAAAGGAACTAAAATGTATTATGTTGATATTGACTGCCGTTTTAACGTTTACTGATGTTTATCGGCAAAACACGAAACGCGACCGTTTAAACGTATAAACGTGATACCCTTACATGAGTACAGCGGCTTAGAAAATATATTATTATTATGGTAAGATATGTTTCCGATAAAAGAGAGAGTGAAAGGTACAAAAGATGACCCATTTGGTTCATCATTCGATCACCCGAAAGACCAGCTTCAATAGCATTCCTACAGTTGATTGCAGTTGTATCACATAAACCTTAGCCACAGCATAATGCCGACGCCAATAATCGGTTGAGTTGTTTAATTTCGAACTCGACCGTTCCACGGTAGTGAGGAATACCCCCTACGCCGCATTAGGTAATACGAAGCAAGTTGTAACAATGCAATATTTGAACACAGTTTGAAAAGAACCACAACACACTATTACATATAAAATCTTAAAGAATTGGAACTTATGATTTAAGAGGGATAGATTTATAAAGATATTTTGCAATATAATCAATTCAACACTCTGGGTGTGGTCAGTTTTGATCCCAAGGTCATGATATGATGATACTAAAAATAAGGCCAATATTCAATGTTACAAACTAAATATCACACATCTGGACGTGAAAGTTTTTGAGATTTATATCTATGCTACTAGATAGTAGAAAAAGTGACATATCATTTAACAATGAGAAATAAAAATTGGAAAAGCACAACTTCTTTTACCGCACGAAACAAAAGAGGCAAGTTTAAATGTTGCACGTTAAAAAGTGCAAGAGATGATCTTCCTATTAACTTCTGAATACGGACTGACAGACGTGCATACCTACGTCCATGTTGATTCCTTCCATTCGTCACATTTGTGAAGATAAATCTTTTGAACTCTATACTTTTTTTTTACTTTACTCTATACTCTATACTTTCACTCTTGTTAATGTTAACAACTGGCTGCCGCATGTGTATGTTCAATTTTATTCAATAGAAGGCGTTGTTTTGTTTTAAGCCCATGACGTGCCTTTACGACTCCGTTTGTATTTATCATGAAGAATTTGCGGGTACAAAACGATAGAATAGTTAAAACCGTTGAATAAATGATCGAAGATGAGTTTTACAAAAATATAAATATCAAATCATGGAAAGGCCACTAAAATGCTCAGCTAAGGTGTCATTAAATGTTCTTTTCAATATTGTAATATTAATATTATAGTCAAACATTTTTTTTTAGAACAAACCAATCTTATGCAAACAAAACCGCAATAGTGTGAGGTATAACGACAAACGCACAGCGCCGTAAACTTCCTTGTCAATAGATATGGGTCACCAAGGAGACATCGTATTATAAATAGTCATCTCTCCAGACATAACGCAGATAAGTCGACCAGGTGTTTGAAAGTGGGTTGATATGACATTTTATTTTGGTGTGAAATAATTTGGAATATAAATTGCATGTTATGGCTGTTTAGGTTTGTTTTTAATTGCGTATGTACTTAACGTTGTTTTATTTTCTTAGGTTCACGACATGATTCCATCAGGGTTCTTGGTGGCGGTGGTATTTCTGTCGTGTTTCTACATTGTGCGATGTAATGTGAATAGTACGTAAACACATATACTTTTAACTTCGTGTTTATGTTTTTATGACAAAATTAAAGGTAAATGACGAAAACCATGAAACGCGTAAAACTGCGTTGGAATGTTTACAAAAAAATTAAGCACACACAGGTTTTCTTCCTTTACTTATTATTTACTTATTTATTATAATTATTATTCGGACAACTCATACAACTCTTTCCACCTAAACATAAGTAGAATGCCTTACGAAAGTCAAAGTAATCGATAACAATTCCGCTTGGTTATTCCTTTGAAAAGAACGTCTTGACAATTGAGAAGACAATTGCGGATGTGATTCTTTTTTATGTTATCTTTTCTTTCAGGTCCATGTAATGCAACGGTAGCATGTGCAAATAATATCACAGTTTGTGAAAATGGTTTCTGTCATATACGTAAGTGTTTATAAATTATATGGTAGTGTTTTTTTAATTCTCCATATGAAACAATAGAACAACGGCATTGCATCTGTTATAAACATGTATTTGTATGGAATGCTAAGCTGTGAAATGAACCAATACATTAAAACAAACTTATCGGTTGAATGGCCTTTAAAGATTATTTTCTTTTATCATTCGTTAAAGTGATATTATGGGCATTTTTCACAGTTGAATTGAGCTGAAAAGAATTAACAGGTCAAAAGAGTAAGTTAAAATGTGGTTACTGACCAATAATCTGCAACTCATCTTGCTACCAGTTGTTTATAAAAATATATTTTATATTATATATTTTACGTGACCCACCCAGTCCTGTAAGCCGAAATGATCCGTAAAACAAAATCGTGTCTTTGTGTCGTATAAACGAATCTTCACTAAAACTAAATTTAGGTTCACATTGTACATGCGTGATCGGTTGTCAAACGAAAGTACGGTTGATATTCAAATGCATTATTTTTTTCTTTCCGGGATATTGTTTTAGTATGTTGATGCTGCATTAACAAATATAAGTGTATATGAAGTGAAAACACCAAAAATAAACAACGGTTGCGATAGACACCTATAAACTGTCAGATGCCCATTATATCACTTTAAATAAAGTTTGCGACATTTGAGTTTCTTGTTTATTTATGATTTGTTTTCGTACCCATGTTCAGAGGCCGGCCAAGTATGCACGCTTGAAACTACACCAACCGTAGCAACAACTGTAACAACACCTTCACAAGTATCGAGTTCTACCTCGGCAACAACAACTACTGTGGCAACAACAACGACTGCGGCAACAACTACTCGTAAGTGTACCACTTGTCATCCTAGTATCGGTGAAGTATTACAAAATATGTATGATAATTGTTTTGCGTTAAGCAGTTTTGATACTTTGTTAAAACTGACAAATGTTTATTATCATCATAAAATATTATTAATTTTAAGTGCAATTTGTTGCCCGTTTGGCTTAAATTCTGTTACATTAAGAATATATATAAATTGTTATATTTAATGCAATGATTGTTTGCACCTACATGTAATATCGCTAATGTCATATTGCTCTTTTGTTATAAGACGATGCTAAACTTCACTATAACAAATAACTTCATACATATTCATATTTAATAAATATCAGTACTTGCACAAATCTTCAGCACTACCTGGCCCCGTAAAACGAAGAAGACGCAGTGCAAACCAACAGGAGTGTGTTTCAAACGCAAGTTGTGTACCTGGCCTACAACCAACACTGGTGTGCGCGTGTAATGATGGCTATAAAGCAGATAATGGAAAGTGCAACAAAGGTACAATAAACACAGCACAATTCATGTAGTTTTAAATAGACATATCGACGGCGTATTTACCCGAAATATAGACATATTAAAAAAATGCATGTTCCCACTTTTAAATCGCATATTATTAATTAAGCAACATTAATATAATGATAATCGTTAATATACAATTGAAAAGGTTTCTAAATTGGGGACAGTGGTATAGTGGTAGGATGCTGGTCTGGTTCGAATCCCGCTCGAGGCACTGGATTTATCTGAGCAAAAAATTAATCCCACGCTTGCTCCTCTCCACCCAGGTGTATAAATGGGTACCTGTGAGGGAAATAAGTCAATGTGCCGTGACTGCCTTCGGCGCCATATGTAAACGGACGACTTAAATCCCAGTGATCGGGGGGTAAATGTCAAAGTCGATTGAATCATAGTAAGTAATCAGACAATAAAAGCATGCCTTTACCTTTACCTTTAAATTATTTCCAAACCAAGGTCACGTGGAACTAGCGCCTATGAAATTTGCGAAGTTCAATTTCATTTATTATGACTTTACAATGTTCAACTACCCGAGCCAGAGAACAGTGTCTCACATACAAATTTTTAATATTTATAAAAATAATTATGTTGATAGACTTATTATAAAATAAAATACCAACTTGATAATCCATCAATTAGTATTATCCTTCAAATGCCTCTTTAACCAAATCTGCTTAGTCTCCAAATGCATTCGTTTTCCATGCACGTTTTATGTTTATTCCCAAGACTCCTCAAAAATCAAACACATTGTCAAGCGGATGTGTTATTTCCCGCTTATTATTCTTTTGTTTTTACTTAACGATGGTGTTAACATTTAGGGACTGCATTTTTCAAGGTAATTAACAACCTCGTGTATAAGCTCCTATAAAATAAGTGTGTTTTACGTGATGTGCATATGTTTTCACAATTATATACAACATACCGTATACTTATGCTCAAAGACCGACAAATAAATTTCAAATGTATTCAAGGAAGTTATATAATATTTAAATTAGTCTTATTTTCTGAATCATCTTCAGATCCTGATAATGGCGCCGGACATGTGAGGGTGACGGAACTTTTCAGTGTCATGGTGACGACAGTGCTGCTGTTTCTAATCTAGAAAATCCTTCAGTGCTGCAGTGGTACCATTGCCTGCCGTTTGTGAATAACTATATATCTATAGGACCTGTCAAGGAACAAATATTTTGTAAATACTAAAGACAAAACCAGTCGCGTACAGTAGACCGCATTTAGTTTGTATCTGCATATCTGTATATTCCTTTGAAAGTTCATTTATTAATACAGAAAATATATTTTCAAACGCTTAAACAACTACAACAGAAACAAAACTTTCACAAACGTACGATTTCACAAACAGAAAGCAGACACCTAGAGCGTTGCGCTTTGTACATTATTGATGCATGATCTGGCTTTGAAAGTGCGTGTGCAACGTGTCCACAGTTGTCATCGAGATTGTACATGTATGAGAGTTCCGGTTATCTGCGCATGCCTGATGAAGCCGAAGTGCCGACCGACTGGCAATGCCAGGTCTATCGGAACAGTTTGGTCCCTTGTTGGCACCTAAGCGCCACTTTCGGTCGGATGTTTAGTTATTAAAAAAAATAGACCTACATATTAAATATTGTTGTTATATCTGCCTAATAACTGAACCTATATGTTAAACATCTTCCACGAAATCCGTAATGCCTATATAAATGAGCACTATAACACAAATTATTCATATAAATAATATTCGGATACAGCTATTTTGTCAACACTGAATGTAAAACAAATACATTCGCATTCAGTTTCGGTCGTAAATACTGAAAAAAACAACTGTGGCTAGGTTACAGTATACATTCAGATAAGCCATGGAATAATATCTTAAACAAATCATGTTCATTTATTGTTTGTTTGGAAGAGTAAAAGACACCACTAATTATAATATGTTTTTAGTCATGAGTACAGTGGGGGCGTTACTGTTCACTAATAAATCGATGTTTTAAAGTGGAAACTTAAGCCGGACACACTTGCAAAGGAGGGTTATTCTCAACTTTTAAGAAACTTGGAAAAAAATGTTTATTGAGAACAGTACACTTTGATAATTGTCGGGTTCTTTCGTGTTGGATGACACACTTGTTTATTTCTCAAATGCAGTGCGGTTAGAATACTCTTTAAGAAAAGGCACAGTCATAGTGTCCCTACATGCAACGTGTCAATTTTATTTTTTACTTAAGTTTAAAGTTTTACATTAAAGTAGATACGAATTGGAATACGTACATTGCGATCTCTATCATGGTTATTTTGTAACATATAATATCTTTATCTAGCTTAAAGCACACATCCAATTAACGTTTGTTTTCCTTTATCATGTGTATGGTTTTTATGGGTTTACATGCTATACAATTCAGTTCTTACAACATTCGTACATTTATATAGTTTTTATTTGCAACCTACATGAATTCGTTAATAAGGACGTCAACTTTGATACACGTAAAGCTAATTTGTATTTTAAACAAGCTCTAAAACAAACGTTTTTAAAAAAATCTACATACCCCCTACGTTTATGTTTGGAATTAAAAAATGTCAAGAAATGTTACAATCACGTAGAAACATTTACATGATGAACTGTTAACAAGCAATATAATATTGATATTGAAAAAACAACAACAACAATAATGTTTATTACGGATAATTAAATTGGGAAAACGAAAATGGTTCAAACATTACACAGCCGTGGCCAATATGGTCTCGACTAACATTTTGGTGTAGGTCGGTATCAACTTTTGTATTTAGCGTTGCCTTTAGATTGTTTTCGCTATCTTAACACTATTTAGTGTAAAACGTTACAGTAAAATCAATAGTCTCAATGACATTAGACAACCAATGAACACTCTTTATATTCATAATACAATGGCGATTCCATGCTGTGGCGTTTGCATAAAAATAAGCAAATGTAAATTTTTCCTTATAGTACATAATATGATTGTACATGAATCTCTATTTATGTTTTTATAACGTTGAACATATGTGTATCATGTGCCTCCCAAAGTGCATTTTTGCATATACATAATTATTATTAAAATTTTAACAAATATAAATGATACTTATAAGGACGGCTAAAGTTATTTTAACCATTCGTATTAGTAGCAAATCGCATAAAATGATGTATGATTTTAAATGAAAACTCCCGCATAGGCGCAATGTATTTTTTGTGTCAATTTACACGCTTGACATCAGCTAGTATACACCAACTAAATAAACAAGAAACCGTCGGAGAAGGGTGATGCTCCCCAAAGGTTTTTTGTCACAATATTGCACTATATATTCAGATAAAAGGAAACGTCTAGTAGTTGGGGGTGGGGGGGGGGCAAAAATTGCACTATATGTACAGTGAATGGAAAATTTCAAAGGGCCATAATTCTGTTAAAAATCATCCGACCAGAACCGGCTGATAATATGCACATCTCCTCTTGGTAGTGAAGCTTCCCATAAAGTTCAATTGAATTCCGGTCATTAATTGCTGAGAAATAGCCCGGACAAAAATTGTGCACGGACGGACGGACACACGCACACACGCACGGACAGACGAAGCGGCGACTATATGCTCCTCCAAAAAAAAATTTGGGGGAACATAAAAATCTATACGCTATTGAATGGGAAAATGAACTGTTTGTAAAGACTGTCACTATATACAAATTGATAGAGAACACACTGTTGAGTTTCACGTAACCGCGATAGGACCATGGTATATATAGAACCATGTCTTGTGTTGGAATTGTTCACACTGACAACATCAATATATTCCTTAATAAATCGTTTACCAAAATATATATTATAAATCAAGTGGTAGATACAGTCAGAATATGTGTCCGATTATCATGTTCAATGTTTGCACATTGTATAATAAAAATTTTAAGAACGTGAATTTAGTTATACTTTTGATACGGACACAAATAAACCATATAACAAGCATAAAAATTAGCTTAATATTGTCGACCAGACCACTAGTATGGTTATGCTAGTTTGCATATGAATATTGCATTCAATGAATGCATGAATATTGCACGTGAATATTGCGCTTAATGTTTACACTACGGTTTCCATAGAAAAACAAATGGCCAAAAAATACACAAAGACACGACACACACGTACCGATTATTGTTTTGTGTAAAAATGTTAATTTTACAGTGTATACTATTCTCGCACAAAGCATCTTAATCCAAGCATATACATTTGAGAATAATTACAAACAATCAAGGGAGATTAGTATCCGATCTTTTCGGACGAAATGTGCAGCAGTTATATTCCATTAAACTGTTACTTCCCTTGTCAGGGCGTATATTTTGGCATTTAACCAATCGCTAAAAGACACGTTATGTTAATCTTTTTGACACGTTTAAGAATATTTTAGTTTACTTCTAGGCGATCAAGATAGTCGAGATATAACTAACATTTTATTTTCAGGCAGTCCTGATTTAATAACCCACATGAACGCCACGATTTTACTTGTATATAAACTTACATATAATGCCAACAATTAAAAAAAAAGTTAACTCGAAACAAAAACATTTATTTGAATACTATTATCATAGTAACGGCCCTCGTCATAGTATCGAGACTTTAACGCAAACCCCTCAAGAAGTGCTCGAAAGTTAATGTTTTTTTAATTTGAAGAAGGTTCAATCTATTTTATGGTTATCTATGACTATTACGACGATCATTCGCATGATTTCCGGTGTTCAAAGGAAAATAAGTGATGTTTGTTCCAGGGTGATGCTTTGCTATGACTTTTAAATTACGTAACACACAATTATGTTAGTTTGTTTATGAATCAATAGTAGCTTTATGAAATGTTTTATATGCCGCTTATTTTTTTAATAAAATGTAAAAATATTTTAAGAACAACATAAGCAAAACTTTCGGTATTCCATTCAGCTACTATGTTTAGACCAAGCACATGCGCATAATAACAAACCTGAGCAATCAATCAGAAGGGCCGATATTATGAGACACATTGTACATGGTGCAGATTACTACCGGGAGCTGAGTCTAGACAGTATTTTGTCAAAACAAAGCCGATTTAAATGCAGTTCTCGTTACATGTCCAATAATACATATTTAACTATATATTGACTTATATCACATGCGTGGTTTTGTATCAGTTTACTTCCAAACGTGTATGTATTCATTAAGATGATCGATACTACGGATATACATGCTTGATTGAAAGTACTTGCAGTACAGTGAAAACATGTCAGGTCAAAATGTTTAACATACAATAACTTGCTTATAACATACACGTTTGCGACGCAAACACTCGAACTAAACATTCGATCTCAGTATAAATCGCCTATCTTGTCTTATTTGCACCTTCGCAAAAAAGTACTATATACAGATAATGAATCGAAAGTCTATCGACGGTGTATATACAGGATTGCTTAGATGTGATGTGTTTTCAAGGCCATAATACGCCGGGGATTGTCTTATGCAAATATTAAAAAACATCATGTGCAGACGGATGAGTCCCCACTTCAGATCCCAACGCAAAAGAATCGATCTCCAATTTATTATAATAATTCGTTGGCACTTGAAGTCTCAGTATAGAAATCGATATTTCACAGAAATTTGTTGCGGAGTGAAAATAAAGCAAAGGAAGACCTTAAATTCATTTAATCGATTTCTTTTTGAAATAAAAACGTTACTAAATTGATAATTTGGTACAACGTTCATAAAATGATTATGTAGACAAATGTTATTTACTTCGTCAAACGACCATCATTATTTCATTTCGGGAAATAATTATGAATCCTTGTAAATTACCACATATAATGATAACTTTAACATGCGTGTATCTTTAATTAAATTTACTTAGTAGATATAGAGAAATGGTGCTGCTGCACGCAAATATTCACCTGAGTTTCCAGAGGAAAAATAAACCAATAGGTGAGTCTGTCTTTCGTGTTCACACTTACCCTAGTAAAACTCGTTTACATGTTAAAATCATGCCACGACGCATCAACTGTAAGTCATGAAAATATTCACTGCATTAACCTAGCAATAGACCGTACCACTTTATCAGTGCAGCCGGTTGATATAAATGATCAAGCAATATTTAATTATATAAAAAACACCATAAAAAAAAATTGAGTACAAATCCTACACAATCTTGCATAATCTTATAAAGGATTTATCAATATTTGCATAATTAAGTTATCAAAAACGTTTCTTCTGCTTTTACAGTATTAGAAACATGTTACGACATTCATCTGATAAAATCACCCTGAAATACAATATATTTTTAAGCTAGATGTAAAATTATGTAAACAAACAAACATCTGAAGACTATAATGTCAGATACGAGGATTAAGATGGCACTAGATCGCTCACTTGTGTTACGAATTTGAGAGAAGAGATCTTTTTCGAAGTTATAAAGCCTAACAAGTCATTCATTTACCAGGTACCATCGAGCTTTGGACAGTCTGGCTCAAATGAATCGAGCATACTGCTTCTTTATGCTGAATAAGAAACAAAGAGCCAGTTCAAAGCAAATACAAAAATGACAGTATCTACCTTTCTAAGTATAGCATACTTTTTCAGGATTAAATATCATTAAGTTGTTTAAATTAATGGTTAAATGTCAGCATATCTACATATAATTGGATATTATTAATGAAATACAAAATTGTGATGAGTTTATGTTGAATACTCTAATCGACTTTTCTAACGTCAATTTCGTTTAAACAACACTTTAGACCTTCTGGAGAAGTCTTATTCCAATAGTTAGTCAATGTCAAAGAAAACATTATGTCAGTTGATGTGAGTTTCTTTAAAGTATTCAAAGACGTTTTTTGGAAAAGAAAAAGTCATCAACGCAAAATTTTAATTTCTTAATACCTTTCCTATCTTGACTGATGATCATGTAGGTATAAAAGTAAAACTGGCCGATGATTTATTGCCAACTTGTAGTCATCTTTCAGGGAGCGGGGTAAAGACGAATGACTGTGATGTGATGTGTTTCAGGTATTCAAGGCCAAATTACGCAGAGGAGTTGCTACTGCAAATACACAAAACATGTACGTTACGAATGAATCACGACTTCACATACCAAAACCCTGTTAAACAAAATTGGTTATTGGATCATTGCATGTGGAATCGTACAAGTTATTTCTAATGTTTCGCATATAAATATTAACAGAGTGACATTAACACATTCAAAACAAAGATATCAACATTTAAGCGTTCAACTTATATCGCATATTATTTAATTTTGTCAGCAAGTGTAGCCTTTCAATACAATTATATATAGATTTACACTTAAGAGGTTCAATGCACTTATATTGAATAATGCGTTATCTAAAATATAGGATATTTAAGTAAACAACAATAGAAATCCTATAAAGAGTGTTAATACGTTAAGTGGAGAAATGTAAAAAAATAAATGAACAATTATACTTAGACTTTATTTATAAAAATATTACAGGTTAATGTGTTTGCTTCTTTTTGGCAGAAGTATATATATGTTTTGCCATTCGCCTGATAAAAATGACTGACGTTGAATAAAGAATATATGTTTAAGTTAGTGAGGTATAATTATGTTAAACTAAACCTGATATTTCATACAATAGTACCAGGATAATCTTTAATCGATCACCGGTTTTAAGCATCAAGAAAGAACATCGTCTTAAATTAACATGTGCCTCGAGGTACGGCCAGTTTTAACGCCGTATGCATAATTCTGTTAAGCTTAATAAAGCACCACTATACGTTACATAACAAACAGCACACATACCTCGCGGTGTTTGAGCAAAAAGAATGTGTGTGTTTATAACGTCAATATTACAATTTTGACTGGTGCGTGGCAAGTTTGTATAACAGAATTGATGGGAAAGCTTTGTAGAGGAGCAATATTTTACATCACATACCAAATATCACCATTGTGGTTTCAGAAAAGAAAACTTTGACAGTTTTTTTTGCTAAAAATAAAGCATTTGATCCCAGCGCTTGTACTATTCCGACCACATAGACGTTATAACAACAAAAACATGTAGATGACCACTATAAGCTGTAAAAGTGTTTTTTTAACTGATCACCCACCCATGCAGCAGATCGGAACGATTTGAACAATTTGGAAAGAGGGTAACCAAGGGACAATTCCTGTGAAGTTTCGTACTATGTGTCCTGTGGTGTAAGGGGTGGTGCTGGGGCTCGTTAAAAACATATGGCGAATGACATTCGACGCATGACACACACCTCATGACGGACAAAAGATGACAACAAAATGATCACATTGTACACGGCTGAGCTAACTTTAATCAGAGAACATAAAAAGTTTGTGATATGTTATGTTTACATGCACAGTTTTGTCAAGTATGGTTGAACAATAAAGTATCAATATTTTATTAACCCTCAAAAAATCAAAACGCGAGGTTTCAAGAAGACATGTTAGAAAAAGCATATACGTTTCAATGTCAAGACAAACTTAAAAAAACTCGAACAAGTAATAGCACTCCAAATAGTTTTTCGCATATGGGATGTGATGCAAACTCTCAGCCCCAGTATTTTACCATAATCGAAGCGCCGAAGGCACTGACATTGTACGCTATTGCATAATCTGAGACGCAACTCAGTTTTGAAAATTATGTTATAGCTTTTTGTAGCGCAAGTTTGAAATAAACACAACCCATTCAAATTTATAAAGAGTTTATCTTAAGGCACAGGTCGAGATGTGGGTGCACTCTCTTTCCTCATATTTATGTTATAGAGATAACTTAGACAAAATAACAACAGCCAGTGAAAAAAAGTGTTTTTCAAGAGGTTACTTTCAATGAATAATTGCGTTCCATTATGAACAATCATATAAAATATAACACCTAACAGCCATCTGAACGCATTTGCAGTTACTGCATTATCTACAAAAACGATAATCACATGACATGATATAAATATTTCGCAAGTGGTATACCGCTTTCCAGAATTAATCGCAATTATGAGTCAATGCGAGACAGAGCAAATCGCTTGTGCTTCTGTTGATTAAATAGTAAGTGAGAGTTAGAGTTATAAAGCGTAACATTTCGTACTGCATCGGTACAGAGGCTTTACAATAATAGTATATATGTGGAAAGAGATGTTTCCGCTAAAAGAGACAGTGAAAGGTACACACACGGATGTTAATATTCTTAATTGATAGGTGTAGGTGTTTGCTTATTACCCATTCGGTTAATCATTCGGTGACCCCAAATACCAGTTCAATAGAATCCCTACAGTTGATTAAAGTTATAGCCCGCAAACCATATCCACAGCACAACGCCGACGCCAATGATCGGTTGAGTTATTGTAGTTCGAACTTGACCTCTCGACGGCTGTAACGAATATTCCCGACACCGCATCAGATAATATGTAGCAAGTTGTAACAATGCAACATTTGACACCAGGGCTAGGCTAGTTTTAACCAAGGGTCAATATTTGAAGAAAAACAATCAACAATACAATGGTACATACCTTATCTTAAAGAATTGGAACGTATGATTTCAGAGGGAATGATTTATAAAGTTATTTTGCTATATAACAAGCTATTTAAAACTCTGGGTGTGGTCAGTTTTGATCCCACTGTCATGATAAGATGATAGTTATAATATGGTCAATATACAAATGTACAAACTAGTTATCACACATCTGGTGGTTAAAGTTTCAGAGATTATGTTTTGCTTATAAAATCAATAGTAAATGAGTAGAAAAAGTGACATGTTTTAAGTAATTTTAAACGTGGGACGATTAAAATCGCAAAAGCCCAACTTCCAAACTGTTAAAAAGAAAACAGGCAAGTTTTTATTTTGTCCGTTAAACAGTGAAGGAGAACTTAGTCCGACAAATTTCTAAATACGGACTGACAAACGGACATATCTACGTCCATGATGTTTCCCTTCATTCGCTCCTTTTTGAGATGAATCTTTCGAGCTCTATTCTTTCAAAACGACTCTTTAATGTTTATAACTGGCTATTGAATGTGTATGTTCACTTGTATTCAATAAGAAGCGTCGTTTCGTTTCAAATCCATGAAGTGCCTTAACGACTCCGTTTTGATATATCTTGAAGAATTTGCGTGTACAAAACGATAAAATAGTCAAAACCGTTCGATACATCATCGAAGCTGAGTTTTACACTACTAACTAGCAAATCAGAATTGTATTTTCTTCAAGAAAGGTCACTAAAATGCTCACATAAGGTATTTTATAAGTTTTTTGCAATATAGTAATATTAATATAATAGTCAAACATTTTTCGTTAGAACAAACAAATCGTATGCAAACAAAACCGCAATATTGTGAGGTATACATTATTGATGACAACTCGTTCTTTTGATTTCCTTTATAACGACAAACGCACAGCTCCGTAAACATCCTTGTCAAAAGATAAGGGTCACCAAGGAGACGGCGTATTATAAATAGTCATTTCTCCAGACATTGCGCAGATAAGTCGACCTGGTGTTTGATAGCGCATCGATATGCCTTTTTATTTTTTGTGTGAAATATTTGGAATAATAATTACAAGTAATTGCTGTTTAGGTTTGTTTAATTCCGTATGTACTTAACGTTGTTTTGTTTCTTTAGGTTCACGACATGATTCCATCGTCGTTCTTGGTGGTGGTGGTATTTCTTTCGTGTTCCTACGTTGCGCGATGTGATGTGCTAAGTGCGTAAACCAATATACTTTTAACTTCACCAAATTAGAGGTATATTACGTAAACAATGACACGCGTAAGACTACGTCGGAATGTTAACGCAAAATCTAGCACTTAGAATTTAATACGAATGTCAAAACAATCGATTTTCATGGATCATTTCTTTTGAATTGAGGAGACAATTGCGGATGTTATTCCTTTTTTAGCTTATGGACCTTTAGGTCCATGTAATGCAACGGTAGAGTGTGCAAATAATGTCACAGGTTGTGAAAATGATTTCTGTCATATACGTAAGTCTTTATTAATTATGCGGTAGTATTTCCGCTTTATTCTACATATAAAACAAAGAACGCAGAAAATTACACATGTTACAGAGCACGTATTTGTATTGATTTATTGAATAATTTATTTAAACACACACATCTGTTTTCTCTGATTTAAAGATCATTGTCTTATCTGACTCAATAAATAATGTTTTCGACATTTCAGTTCATATTTATTTATAATTTGTTTCTTATCAATGTTCAGAGGCCGATCAAGTATGCACAATAGAAACTTCAACAACCGCCCAAACAACCGCTGGACCAACCCAGTCAGGTTCAACTTCCCAAGCACCGAGTTCTACCTAGGCGCCAACAACAACTGCGTCACCTGCATCTACTGCAACACCTTTAACTACTGCGGATGCAAGCGCAACAACAGGTGCTCGTAAGTGTAACACTTGCCATTATAGTGTAGTCAAGTATGACAGCATATTTATGGTAACTATAATTCGCTATGTACGTTTTGGATACGGTGTTAAACTGAAGCATTTAATGTGATCAAAAATGTCAGTTACTTTCAAGTTAAAAAAGCACATTCTTGGGTTGATATCCCCCGTTAAATGCTTGCAACGCGAAATTATGTGCACATCCACTTTCATTGACCCAATCTAATAATTGTTAAATGAAACCTTTATAAGTCATTATAAAATAAAGCTCCGCATTACAAAATAAATTTATAAACATTAACGGTATTAACCGTGCTTTCAAATGGCGGTGTGCAACGGAATTTGAGTGACCTTGACCTTGGACATCGGAACATGAGTCTGGCATGTGCCCCACTGCCTGATAACGATGACCAATTATAACAGGGCATGTCGAAATGCATGGTAGAATGCTTATAAAATAAGGCATATTTAATCAAAATGTATAGCATTTGACCTCAGTGTGTGGCGGTTTTGCTCTAAGTTCGTATTATAAGGAATATATGTTCCGCTGTATAAACTGCCTGGATAGTTTGCACCAAATATTGCTAATGGCACATTGCTGTATCGCTTCTAGACGATGTCCAACTTAAATAAATAAATACATACATATTCATGTTGAATTAAAATAAGTACTTATATTATACTCTAGCCATTGGCGGCAGAAAACGAAGGAAACGCAATACAGGCCATAAGGAATGTGTTTCAAACGCAAGTTGTTTGTCAGGAAAACAAGCCACACTGGTGTGTGCGTGTTATGATGTCTTTACGGCAGATAATGGACTATTCAAAGGTAAATAAACACTCAAAGTACATATCAACGGTATATTTCCCCGAAATATTGACATGCATGAAATAATGCATATTCCCATTTTTGACTCACATTTATTTCGCAGCAAAAATATCATGATTCGTTATAATAAAAAAATGGAAACACAGTTTGTAAAAATGATTTCCCAAACTATTTTCCAGGTTCTCGTGGGATTCGAACTCGCTCCCACAAAATTGGCGAAGATCAATTTAATTCATTATAAGTTTTATTTGTACTTTACATGTTTTTAGCGCCTGAGAACCGTGTCTCAATGACACTGTTTTAATAATATAAACTTTTATTTAGTATTGTTGAGAATAATATTTCGAAAATTAGAGCAACGATTTAATCAAATGTTCCGTATACGTCTTCGAAATACCCCTTTTACCAAATCTGCTAGGCCATCAAATACATGTGTTAGCTATACATGTTTAATTTTCTTCTATGACTCCTCATAAATGGAACCCATTTTCAAGCAAGTTTTATTGTATGTTTATTATGTGTTCCTTTTCTTGACGTTGGCATCGAAATTTCGGAAATGCATTCGAGGAGAATATAACTACGGAAATAGTGCAAGCTTGAAGTATATAATTGCGTAATGTGCATATATTTTCACCATTATAAAGAACAAACATTTCACTGTTTTCGTAACAAATAATTCATGTTATGCTCAACACATGCCAGACACATAAACTGCAAACACCATGCATTCAATAAGTTATTAAAAATATATGTTATATATATGTTTTTGTTATTAATTAGCTACAGATCCTTATAATGGCGCGGGACATTTGAGAGTGACGGTACTTTCCATGGTGACGACAGTGCAGCTGTTTCTCATCTAACAAACCTTCCAGCGCTACAGCGGCTCGTTGAATTGTTGATGTCATCGTCGAATATAACTTTATATCTTTAGGATTCATCACGGAACAAATATATTGTAGATACCTAAATCAAAACCAGTCGTGTGTAGTAGAACACATGTATTTTTTATCTGCATGTCAATTTGAAAGTGCATTTATCAATACAGGAAAAAACACAATTCAAATGCTTAAACAACTACAACTGAAACAAACTTACGATTTCACAAACCGAGAGCAGAACATTCGAGCGGTGTGATATGCACATTATTGATGCATGATCTGGCTTTGAAAGTTTGTGTGCCTTGTGTCTATAAAATATGTCACCGAGAGTTTACATGTATGTGAGTTCTGGTAATCTGCGCATGCCTGATGAAGCCGTAGTGCCGACCAACTAGCAATGCCAGATCAACCAGAACTGTGTGGTTTCTTGTTGGCACATGAGCGCCACTTTTGGCCGGATTCTTTTTTAACGAATACAAGCGATATACCTACATACTAAATAGTGTTGACATAGTTATCTGCCTATAAACCGAGCCTTCGTATTATACATGTTCCTCGATCCCAGTTACCGCTCTACAATTAAACACTGATTATCACAAAACAATTTATACAACCGGTGCTCGTATACAACTTTTTTCTAACATTCAAGTTTAAAGATACGTTAGCATTCGGTTTCAGTCTTAATTTCCTAAGTATAAACGCACTGCGTTTTTGTTACAGTATACGAATAAATTCAGAAAATGCAATAGTATAGTCTCAAAAACAAATCATCTTAATTTGCTCTATGATGTATTTAAGTAAAATACACTGGTTATGATATTCTTTTGTTCAACCTGAGTTCAGTGAGAACGTTGATGTTCACGCAGAAATCACTGAAATGTTTTTTTAATTTGGAAACTGCAGTGCGAAACTCACGCAAATGAGATTTACTCTCAACCATGCAGTAGCTTGAAAAAAGTTCACTTTGATTATTGCCGAATTCCATCTTGTCTGATGATACACCGTTGCTATTTTGGACTTACGTTTAAGGCTTTTCACTAAATTTCGTAAGGATTGGAATCTGTATATTATATTTGTATATTAATTGTATATTATGTTATCATGGTTTCATGGTAACAAATCATATCCTTATCTGCGTTCATGCGCACATCAAACACACGTTTGTTGACCTTTATCATGTTTATGCTGTAAATGGTTTCAAATGCTAGACAATTTGGTTCTGATTACAATTGTACATGTATATATTTATTCATACCACCTAGATTACTAAGGACGTCAACTTTGATATGCATTAAGCGAATGTGCATATTAACAGCCTCTAAAACAAACGTATTGTCCAAACAACTTCGTACCCTCTAAGTGTGTTTGTATTTGATTACTAAAGTGTGAAGCAATTCTATATCTTAAGAATCAAACAGACACACGCATATATGGTGCGCAGTCAAATGTACATATACTATTAATATTAAACGAAAACAACAATAAATATAACAGATAAATAGTACGCACAGTTAACAGCTGTAGTCAACTTCATATCTAATAACAATTTCGTGTAGACCATATGAAACTGATGTATTTAGAGTTGCCATCGAAATGTTTTGCTTTCTTAGCACTATTTTATGTTAAAGATTACAGTAAATTCAATGGTCTGACAAACATAAGCAAACAAATAAAATGTCTTTCTATGTGATACAACGGTGGTGTCATAGAGTTGTTTTTTAAAGTAACAAGCAAGCGTCAGTTGTATACAATATGAATGTCTATGTATCTATTTTGTTCTTGCCAAACTCTGAACATATTTATATATTGTGTCTCTAAATTGCCACTTTCTCGTCTAAACACAATTACCAATCGAATAATTGACAAATCCAAATAACACTCATTAGGACGTTGTTAGTTATTTTAAAACATTCGTGCGAGCACGAACTGGTAAAAATTTCTGTATGATTGAACATGAAAACTCTCACATAGGCGCAATTTGCAATTTGTGTTGTCCATTTGCAAGTATATGATTTACTAGTATTCGGCAACGTAACAGAAAAACCTATATACTATTGAATAGGAAAAAAGACTGTTTGTACAGTCTACATACACCTTGATAGGGAGTACACTGTTGAGTAACACAGCGACATCAAAATGATATATTGGACCATATCATGCGTAGGAAATGTTCACTGTGCCATCACCAATATATTCCAAAATAAAGCATGCACCGCTGAAACAAATAACAAACATAGATGAAACGATACGTACAATAAGCGTCCGTGTCTGATAGTCATTTCGTTACTACTAACACCCATGCCATTTTTTCATGATAGTTTGCACGTGAATATTGCGATCAATGTTTACATATCGGTTTTCCTTATAAAGCACACGACTTCACGACACACAAATGCCGGTTTATGTTTTATAAATGTTACAGTCGAAAAAAAAAAGCGGCAAACAACATAATACTATTTTTTTATCAAATTATTTTCAAACGCGTATTGTTTTTGGTTATTTTGTAAAAAATCCTTTTGCGGTGAAACATAAGAGGGAGGTCACTGTCAAATCTATTCGGGCAAATACTGTAAGAGTTATTTTCCTTGAAACCGTTAATACTTCCTGTGAATGAATGTATATATTTAAACAAAATTAGGGCACAAAATACACGAAAATGTCGCGAATTTCATTTGTGCTCACATTTTATTCAGCGACTGTAATAAGTGAAACAATATTGTCATACGTTAGGCTTATATATTTTGAAACGTTTCAGAATAATTTATTATTAAGTCAATACATACCCATTTACGCGGCACATTTACATCCTAGGGGTATAAACAAGAAGACACAGACGACTACTTTACAATTTTACATTGATAGAGGATATTGTAAGTGTTTATTTTTTATATCAGTCCTAATTACTAAAATATTTAACCAATTGGACAGATTTTAGCAGCATTGAAATATGGTAATCCGATGATTATTTATGTTATGTTTAGTCAAAATCTGCATAACTGTTAAGGAGGATAAGTCATTTAAATGAAAAGTTCAAATACGACAAGACAATCTCTCACCTGGAACCCACAACGATAGTGATTTGCCCAGAATCGAGACGCCTGGAGGAAGCTGATCGGTATGTCCCAGACGGTACCACAGGCGACAGTGGGATAATATGATATGATCTTGACCTTGGAAAGTAAGGACAGGAATTTGCCGAGCGATATGCCGTCTTCACATTCGAAAATGTGTGGCAAGCATTTAGAAAATGTCCTTAAGGAAAACAAAGTTACAGTCCGAACAAGGGTAGTATACCTACATTTAAACTTCGTCCATATGGTGTGATCTTGATCTTCGATCCTGAAGGTCTAACACATAGCACGCCGTCTCTTGGTGGTGAAAGTTTGGTGAAATATTTATTATAATTTCCAGATGAATGATAAAGATATGCCCATAAATGTGAAAGTTTGTCTAAATTTGACATAACTTCACCCGGTTCGAAAGCAATTAAATAATACATGTAGTCAACATTCATACAAAATAATATACTTTTGGTTGCCATATATACGTTTCTTAATATTTATTTTGTATAAAAAAATGTTCATCCAAAATGTGTTATTGGCTAAGGTAAATCCGGTAAATATACTTACAATCAATTATCGACCAACGTTCAAATTATATGAAGATCAAAACAATAAAACACTTGTAGAAATCTTAAAATGTGCTGCTTTAGGTTACGTACACTCTTTGAAACGTATAGCATAATATGCTTCAGTAATGAAACAACTCACTTAACACAAAAATAAAAAATAAAAATGTACGATGTCACACTCAAAGATTTTGTTATAAGAGCGTTAGAACGAATACCAAAATGATACAAATTGAGTTATAATAATAAGTTTTCGACGGCTTCACGAATGTCATCTGATGTCAGCTTAGCACTTGTAAATCATTCTTTAAACATCGTTGAAGACCTTGATCAGAGTTTAACAAAATAAAAAATAAAAAATATGAACCGAAAACAAAAATAATTGTAAGGATAACAATCACAAAATATATATTTAGATGATTATTGAATTAATTTGTACAATTCCTAAAGCGGCCCATCCACACACACTATCATTGTCAATTTTATTGTCAAAAATGAAGGTTGACAATACAATTGATAGTGAATGGATGATATTGAAGACACCGTCAATGTATTGATGAAAATCAGAGAGCTCAAATATTTATTGACGCATTGTCAATTTTATTGACAAGTGTTTTGCACCCTTCAATAATATTTAATCAATATATATATATATATATATATATATATATATATATATATATATATATATATATATATATATATATAATTATATGTATTTAAGGTGTTAACATGTCGATGAGTTCATAAAATGATTCTTCATCCATACGAATAAAATTTCTGTAATCTTCTGGATAATTTACACGAAGTTCATTTAGGAGCATTACGTGTCAAAACTTCTTTTTTTTTGCTGACACCATTGTTTTGTCCAAAATATCTTCTTTTTTCGCTTTCGTTTATCCAATAGTAGCGCAATGCTTTATGAACAAAATATTGATAAATATGTTTGTACACTTGAGGGCAAAACATATTCTGTCAATATTATTGACAATGATATTGTGTGTGGATGGGCCGCTTAAAGGAAGAATGTGTGTGTCATCGAAAATTAAACAAGTCATTCGTTTGATAAGGATGTCCCTTTCAAATATTGAAGCGAACCTCACTAAGTTTACTGTAAGTTTACTATTACGGTCTGTTTAAACTGTGTAAACGTGCACAAACTGAACCGAATGCAAATATATTGCACGATCAATGCATAATATACAGGATGCAGAATTGACGGGGTTGACAGGGGTTTACACACGGGCTGGACAGAATGAAAACGCACCGTTAAGAACTTTATTTTTTCAAGTTATTGAAACACTTTTATGACAAGTTTTCTTTTTTCAGTATGTGCCGGTATCCTACGATTTAAGAATACATTATCGAATACGTCTGCAATCGGTGTCAAAATTTAACGTTGCTTGCAGCATAACCGTGTAAGGGAATTTTGTACATATAGAATTTTTGGCGAAGAACACAGGTTTATTAAATAAAGTAATTCTAATGTATTTCACATTGCCATAAGCCGCATAGAAAACTGTCTTTTATGCACTAGTTGAAATTCGTCAGAAAAAGTGTTTTAAGCAGTTGAAAAAAGCACCAGTTACCGGTGTGTTTACGTCGATTAACATCCATTTGTGATCCTGTAATTTATGCATCGGGAGTTCACGAGTGCTAGATACTTTTTGTTGAGGTGAACAACATCCAATGAAATTGGGGACATACACATTTGGGAGGTCGCTGAATGAGAACATCGTTAAATAATCCTGAAGCATTACATTTTCTGAGAAAACTTACCAGCGTTGTTCTGTACAGTATTTGTATTTAAATACAACATTTACTGATAGCGATTTTCAATAAAATTAACACTCATTGAAAATTTTAAATGTCCCTTCTTTTCAAGCAGGCCCCAGCTTACAGTATTATTAAATTTAATTATAAAATTGTGTTGTTCGCTTTATTAAAATAATCACTTACAAAGACAAAAAGCTACACGTTAATTCAATAAATGCCCTATGTTCTACGTCACAGTACTCAGCCAAAATAGGTTGACATACACAAAACCGTGGCTTTCTTTTCTGCATTGTACATAAAAAACAACCTTTTAAAGTTTCGTTTTGGTACACAGAAAACTAGTTCGCGACACAAAGTGCACATGTACAATGACCTATAGGTTACCCAAATCCGAAATTTGCCTAATCTCAAGCGCAAATAACCCTGCAAATAATACAGCGTAAAGAAAATAATAACGTATAGAAATTCTATCAACAACAAAGTGGTGTTCTTTTGCTATAGGTCGCATGAGAAATTGAAAATGGTAAGTA
This sequence comes from Dreissena polymorpha, assembly GCF_020536995.1. Lineage (NCBI taxonomy): Eukaryota > Metazoa > Mollusca > Bivalvia > Myida > Dreissenidae > Dreissena > Dreissena polymorpha. The sequence continues at coordinate 69,687,980 of NC_068363.1, read as the reverse complement.
TGTTTACTTTTTTGATTCATTTTTAAAGTAGAAAAACAGAAGCGCTATGTGCAGAGTGCAATTATGTTTATATCCAAAATTTACTTAAGTTCAAGAGCAAATAACTCTGAGAAGAATTTCGCGACATACACAGAAAAGTAACGAATTGCACCTCAACGCCTTATGAGCAACATATCTATTAAGTTGTATATTGATATACAGAAAATTGTGATACTAATTTGCGACACAAAGTACACATGTTAGGTTTCAAACATTTGAAAAGGTTACAGTTCACTTTGATCAGCTAAGAATATCGCGACAAACACGAAAGAAAATAACGCCTTTCACTTCTACATTCTATAGACAGCATATCTTTAAAGTTTCATGTTGATAGGCAGACAACTGAGGGACTAGTTCGCAACACAAAGTTCACATGTGCAGCGTGAAAGACATAACGGCCAAAAGACCGACCGACCTACTGACCGGCTGGCCCACCCCGACAGACAGAAAGTGTACTTACAGTATACGGAGGTACAAACTTAGTTATTGGGGATTACATATGCTCGAGATGATACATACATTATTATAATAAAATAACTATTATAGTCGGCCTACATAGCGGTAAAAATACTAACGCATAACAACTTTGATCAAATTTTTCTTTGTGCGTTGAAAAGTTCAACCTATAAAGTGTTCATTTGGTTAATTTTTAATAAATAAGCGAAACATCAAATTAATTAAGCTTATATTCAAATTAAACGTTGTAACCGACTTGGTCTCGGTAAATTATTGTCTTAATCAATTTGAAAGGTTAAGATGTGCTAAGACACTCGAAACGAGTAGCATGCAATGATTATTTTAATCGTTGAGGTAGTAGCATGAATACACTATTTAAAATCCTAACGACACTTACAGCATATTGTTTATGATTGTTTCCGAGAAAATCTTCTCCTTCTGTATTATATCATTTAAGCAATTGCTCAAGGCAAGTACATTATTGGTTTATTTTTTTTTTCAATAATGTTACTTGTAACATATACATTACCTAAAATCCACTACAAATGGTGTTTTTGCCTTTAACCTGCCGCAATACAAATGTTATGAAAAAAATGCTTTTGATATTTTTATTTATAACAAAGAAAGATTACAAGTATCAGGACGCGTACACTGACACTGGGAGGAATAGGAAATGCCACATAATCTTTAAATAGTCGAAATATCAATAACATTTTATTTGCATGCAGTCCTGATGTAACAACCGATACGTGCGCCACGATTTTACTTATATATCATTCTAAAAATAAAACAAATGTTAAGTCGAAACAAATTTGTTTATATAGATTAAAAGGACGTGAGGTACATTTTATTTTTTACGTGCAATAACTTGCTTATCAAATACGGACAAGTTTGCGAAATGTTTGCTACGACAAACACTCAAATTAAACCTTTGATCTCTGTACTAATCGCCTATCTTGTCTGTTTTTCCCCGTCGCAAAAAACTGTACTATAAACTGATAATGTTTATGTCGTCAATCGACGGTGTTTATAAAGGATTGCTAGTATATAATGTTTTTTTCAAGGCCATAATACGCCGGGGATTTTCTTATGCAAATATAAAAAACATCATGTGACGACGGCTTAGTCGCCACTTCAGATCCTTACGCAATAAGATCACCAATTTATTATAATCATTGTTGGGTTTTTGTATTATTCTAGATATTTATAAAATGTTTCACAGAAATTCGTTGGGGAGAGAAATAAAGCAAAGGATGATCTTTAATTCGTTTTCGATTTTTTTTTCAATAAAAAACGTTACTTAATTGATAATACGGTGCAGAAAAAAAGATTAACTTCGTGAAACGAACATAATTATTTTATTTCGGAAAA